>NC_053027.1:119532021-119655890 GCF_003073215.2 Triticum urartu
CACTTTACGGAGGTCACCTTTAGGCACAACAATACGATCCTCTAAGAAGAGAGTGTCCTTGTCATCAAGGCGGTAGCACTTGTACTTGGGTTGACTCTTGGCAATCCCAATCTTCACCTTTTTCACCATAGCATCAAGAAGCTGAGCTTGGCGAATGTGGTCTTCCAAGGTAGGAGAGACTTGAAGGTTGGCGAGGAAACCTTGAGGAACAACTTGCAGATTAAGTTTGCGGAAAGCTTCACAAAGCTCGGGTTGATAAGGCTTGAGAATAACACTATTGAAATAAGCTTTCCTGCTCAATGCGTCAGCAATCACATTGGCCTTGCCTGGAGTATACTCGATACTCGGATTATACTCTTGAATCATTTCGACCCATCGAGTTTGCCTGAGGTTGAGATTAGGCTGAGTGAAGATGTACTTGAGACTCTTGTGGTCAGTGAAGATATCCACTTTTCTTCCCAATAAGAGATGTCTCCAAGTCAAAAGAGCATGCACAACTGCCGCCAACTCGAGATCATGAGTGGGGTAGTTCTTCTCATTGGGCTTCAACTGGCGAGAGGTATAAGCAACAACTTTCTTCTCTTGCATCAATACTGCGCCAAGACCTTGGAGAGAGGCATCACAAAAGACCTCGTACGGCTTGGATTCATCAGGCGGAGTCAGAACTGGAGTAGTGATCAATTTCTCTTTCAAAGTGTTGAAAGCAATGTCACACTCTTGAGACCAAACGTACTTGATGTGCTTCTGAAGAAGATTTGAGAGAGGCTTCCTGATCTTAGAAAACTTTTCAATGAATCTTCGGCAGTAGCTTGCGAGACCGAGGAAGCTACGGAGTTGCTTCACGTTCTGAGGAGGTTCCCAATTCACAATTGCAGACACCTTCTCAGGATTCACCGCAATGCCCTTGGCAGAGATGATATGACCAAGATAAAGAACCTCATCGAGCCAAAATTCGCACTTGGAGAACTTGGCGTAGAACTGGTGTTCCCTCAACTTATTGAGTACCAAACGCAAGTGCTTGGCATGATCTTCCTTGTTCTTCGAGAAAACCAGAATGTCGTCGAGATAGACCAAAACGAAGTCATTGGTGTAGGCGTTGAAGATGAAGTTCATCATGCGAGAGAACATCGGAGGAGCGTTGACGAGGCCAAAAGACATGACAGTGTATTCATATGAACCATAGCTTGTCCCGAAAGCCGTCTTGGGAATATCTTGCTCACGGATTCGAATCTGATGATAACCCATACAGAGATTAAGCTTGGAGAATACTTGGGCACCTTTGAGTTGTTCGAACAGCTCATTGATGTTGGGAAGTGGGTATTTGTTCTTAATGGTCTTCTTGTTCAATGGACGGTAATCAACACAAAGTCGGTCCGTTCCATCCTTCTTCTTCACAAAAAGAACACCACAACCCCACGGAGAAGAACTAGGGCGGATGAGACCCATTCTTTCTTGAATATCAAGTTGCTTCTTCAGCTCCTTCAACTCTTCAGGTCCGAGCTTGTAAGGATGCTTGCACACAGGTTCCGTACCGGGCTCAAGATCAATAACGAATTCAACTGGGCAGTGCGGAGGCATTCCTGGAAGCTCTTCTGGAAAGACGTCTTGATATTTGCAAACGACTGGAATTTGCGAGATAGCATCCAGTTCACCCTTCTCATTAAGAGAAAACAGACGGATTGTATTGTCCCGAGTGGCAAAGACAATTACATCCTCAGACGAATGAGTCAATTGAATCTTCCTGGCAGCACAATCAAGATGTGCCTTGTGCTTAGAAAGCCAATCCATCCCGAGAATAAGATCAATATCCGAGTTACCAAGAACAATTGGGGAAGAAAGAAACTTGTAGTCGCCCAAGGTGATAGTAACCTCCGGGATGCAGGTGTTAGCTATCATCTGCTTGCCTGGTGACACAATTTGCAAGGAACTTTGCAGATACTGATAATCGCACTCATACTTTGATGCAAAAGGTTTGGAAATGAAGCAATGCGTTGCGCCAGTGTCAAAAAGAACTTTTGCAGGGATATCGTTAACAGGAAGGTTACCCATGATGACATCTGACGAATCCTCTGCCTGAGCTGCATTCATTAAGTTGACCTTGGCGTGCTTGGGGTTATGCTTGACCACATCTGTACTTGCCGATCTCACAGGAGGAGGAGGAGGAAGACGCCTCTAGTTGAGACACTTGTTGGCATAGTGACCCTTCTGTTGGCACTTGTTGCACGTGACCTCTGAAAGCGGATAGTTGTACGAAGCACTCGATCTTGGAGCTTGAGACGAAGTCTTGTTCTGAAAGGCGGGGGTGGGGGGGGGGGAAGATCCACTGCCACATTTGCTCTTCTGCTGATACGGCTGACGGAACGGAGGAGGAGGAAGCCAATACTTCTGCTGCTTGGCCACTTGAGTAGAGGAAGAAGGAGTAGTGTCTCTGACTCGCTTCTTGGAAGCATCACACCTCAGTTGAGCGGCCTCTTGCTTCAGTGCCATGTTGTAGAACTCATCGTATCTCAAGGGCTCAAAGAGAACAAGAGCTAGCTGGATTTCTTCTCTGAGACCACCCCTGAACTGGTATATCATGCTCTTCTCATCAGGGACGTCCTGCTTGGCAAAGCGGGCGAGCTTCTGAAACAACTTGGTGTAGTCATAGACAGACAAAGAGCCTTGCTTCAGGTTGCGGAATTCCTCACACTTGCTTTCAACCACGCTCTGAGGGATATGGTGAGCTCTGAAATCTTGACGAAATTCCTCCCAAGTGATCAAACGTCCACCTCTGGAATCCTTGTACTGCTGGAACCATTCTGCAGCTTGATCTTTGAGTTGGAAGCAAGCGAACTTGACAAAGTCCTCATGCCTGACGTTACTGCACTCAAAATGCTTGCACAGATCCACGAGCCAATCGTCAGCATCGGTTGCCTCAACACAATTGCTGAAAGTCTTTGGCCTGTTAGCAAGGAACTGGTTGAGTGTAGCAAAGTGATTCTGATTGTTTCCTTGGTTCCCTTGGTTGCCTTGATTGCGCTCTTCGAGAATTTGCATGATCAACTGTGTGTTTGCATTGGTTGCGGCCATCACAGCTTGCGATGCCTCCGGAGGAGGTGGAGGTGGTGGCGGATCACGATTCAGAGTCGTGCGCATTGGAGGAGCCATCCTAAAGAGGTTGACATCCATTAGCACATTGATAGACAAATATTGAAGCTGAATCCAACGGAATGAAAATTGCAACATATAGTCTTCACATCCGAACAAAATGAACGAATGCATTCCTCTTGAAATGGTCACACATCCATAAATTGAGAAGCCACTTAGAATTTAGGTAGAGAAATAAATCAACAAGGTACGGATCAAGAACGAATAATCGGTAAGAAATCCCAATCTCAAACCAACTATCCGTGGAAGAAGAACTAGAGCTACTAGAATTCCCACCTATGAAACTCCCGAACCTTTCCGGTTATGCAATCAGGTGTTGGGGATACAGGGGAAGCATAAAATCTCACCCAATTCTAGCAAATCCTCCATCCAGCTGTATCCAGCCTTCAACACATAACTGAGAAAAACTTCGGAAACCATCTACCTCAACCTTCGAAAAGCATCGGTTATACAAGTTATGGCGATACTCCCGAACTCCCGCCCCAGTACTGGGTGGCGTCGAGGTTATCTCACCAACGAACTGTATAAAAGAGATTTTCGATGTCGGCGTACTAAACTCAGGTATTCCAGAACTGCAACGATAAAATTATGACGACAACACCTCAGAGCTCAACTCTCGGGACACTTCCACAAAACGCTTGACAGGAGGCACCAAGACAATGTTCTCGTCATAAAACCATCGAAACGATTCCAAGATACCCGCGTGATCCTAAAATTTTTTTAGTGAAATTTGAGAAGAGAAGAGTCAAAACTCTACGTCAGGATGCCTTACCAGAGCGATGAGGAGACTGGGAAGTAAAAAGAATTCCTAAACTCTCCAATATATAATTCCTAGATGACTCAAAACATTTTTCTAGACACAACTCGGCCACTAAAAACGATCAAGCAATGGGGCTCCTAAGGTCGGGGAAGGCTCTGATTACCAACTTGTCACACCCTCGATGCGACTATATCTCCCACGTGTCGAGGCACGACTTAGAGGCATAATCGCATTGAAGGCATATGTCGCAAGTTAGGCAATCTTCACAACATCCCATGTAATATAAATAATAAAGGGGAGATAACATAGTTGGCTTACACTCGCCACGTCAATCAAGGTACATAAATAACATTACATCATCCAAGCACTCATGGCCCGACTACGGCGCCAAAATAAAAGACAACCCAACATGCGACACGGCCCCGATCACCCCCAACTGGGCACCACTACTGATCATCATGAAAGGAAACATAGTAACATTGAGAGTCCTCGTTGAACTCCCACTTGAGCTCGAGCGCGTCACCTGGAGAGGAATCATCAGGCCCTGCATCTGGTGTAATAGTAATCTATGAGCCACAGGGACTCAACAATCTCGCACCCTCGCGATCAAGACTATTTAAGCTTATAGGTAAGGCAAGGTAAAAATATATGTGGAGCTGCAGCAAGCGACTAGCATATATGGTGGCTATCCTGTTCGCAAAAGAGAGCGAGAAGAGGAGGCAAAGCGCGAGCGAGAAACTAGAGAGCAAGCTGCGCAAGCATTACTCCAACACCGTGTCCACCTCCCGGACTCCGCCGAGAACAGGCCATCACGGTAACACACTTAGTTGATTCATTTTAATTAAGTTAAGGTTCAAGTTATCTACAACTGGACATTAACAAATTCCCATCTTCCCATAACCGCGGGCACGGCTTTCGAAAGTTCAAATCCCTGCAGGGGAGTCCCAACTTAGCCCATGACAAGCTCTCACGGTCAACGAAGGAATAGACCTCCTCCCGAGACGTTCCGATCAAACTCGGTATCTCGGTTCTTCAAGACACTTCGACGGGTTAAAACAAGACCGGCAACACCGCCCGAATGTGCCAACAAATCCCGATAGGAGTTGCACATATCTCGTTCTCAGGGCACACTCAGATGAGCGCTCCATACAACTAAAACCAAACCTCGAGTTTCCCCGAGGGGGCGCTGCATAGGACTCTAGTTCGGACCAACACTCAGAGGAGCACTGGCCCGGGGGGGCTAAAATAAGATGACCCTCGGGCTCCAGAAACCCAAGGGAAAAGAGGCTAGGTGGAAAATGGTAAAACCAAGGTTGGGCATTGCTGGAAAAGCTTTAATCAAGGCGAGCTATCAAGGGGTTCCCATTATAACCCAACCGCGTAAGGAAGGCAAAATCTGGGAACATAACACCGATATGAAGGAAACTAGGGCGGCAAGAGTGGAACAAAACACTAGGCGAGAGGCCGAGCCTTCCACCCTTTACCAAGTATATAGATGCATTAAGATAACATGGAAATATAATGATATCCCAACAAGTAAATAAATATTCCAACAAGGAACGGCCTCCAATCTTCACCTGCAACTAGCAACGCTATAAGAGGGGCTGAGCAAAGCGGTAACATAGCCAATCAACGGTTTGCTAGGACATGGTGGGTTAGAGGTTTGACATGGCAATTTGGGAGGCTTGAAAGCAAGTGGTAGGCATCATAGCATCGGCATAGCAAAAGAGCGAGCAATCTAGCATAGTAAAGATAGTAGTGATTTCGAGGGTATGATCATCTTGCCTGCAAAGTTGTCAGAGTTGAATGGATCCTCAAAAGCAAACTCAACGGGCTCCTCGTTAGCGAACTCGTCTCCCGGCTCTACCCAAACAAGACAAACAAGCAACGAGGACACAATCAACCATGTGCAAGGATCAAACAATATGATGCAAACATGGTATGCTATGCGGGATGCGATGCGGGATGCATATGCAAGATGTGACAAGGAATGCATGAACCTGGCCTCAACTTGGAAATCCAAGTGTGCCACTGGAAATATGAGATGAAATCGCTTGAAAACGATATAAAGAATGCCGGAATCGGAGTTACGGTTTGGAAATGGCAAGCAATTCAAATATGGCCACGTTGTGCGATTTACAGCAAGTAGCCATCTAAATGCAACAAGATGAACATGCTACAGCACCCAAACATGGCATAAAAATACATGGCAGGGATGCATTCAAGATTCTTAACAAAAGTCTAGCACTGAGTTACGGCCAATTCATCCATTAATAGGTTCAAACAAGCATGGCAAAAATGCATATGGTAAGCAGATCTCAGACTTGGTGAAATTAACACTTGTCTGGAATTTCAGATCAGGTAGCACTCTTCGGAGCAACAAAACTACATGCTACAGGACCTGAACATGGCAAAGGAAAACATGGCATGGAGCTACTGAAAGAGCTTAACAAAATTCCCTTAGTGACCTTGAGCCAAAAGGGATCAGAAAATACAATTGCAAGCATGTGAACATGGCAAAACATAATCAGTTTTCAGACTTAGTGAAAACTGGCACATGCTGAAACAGATATCAAGTAGGCATGTTTACGAGCTCGATGCACTCACTACGGAGCAAGTCATGACAAGCTAAGCATACACCCATCAAGAATACATAAAATGCAAGCTAGACATGGCAAGAACAATAGCATAGCATGCACGGATCAACTACAACATCACCGGCAAAATCGCTAACAAGTAGACAATCTGCCTAGAATCACGAAATAGCAAAAGTAGAGCTCGATTGACTCAAGCTAGGGTGTTCCATAATTGCAAACAAAGACATGGATGGATAGAGCACTACAAGATTAACAAAACATCCTTACTGATCATCCTCAAAAGAGGCACGGATCACTAGGAAACAACATGAACATATGGCATCATGAGAAAAACAGGTCAAGGACTTAGTGGAAACGCCAAGTCCCTGAAATCAGCATTACCAAGTGCGTCACTTTGCAAGCTTGTGCTAGTCACCACACACATCACAAAAATACATGGGTTGCACCTATGGAAAGATGGCAAAACCCTTAACAAAACATATGTAGGGCTCATGGGCATAACATGCACACATTAATCACGGCAAAAATGACAAATATCTAAATGGAGTAGCAGATCTGACAATTATCTCAAGTAGCACTCTTATAAAAGCATTTCGGGCATCAAGATGAACTCAAATGAAAATGATGCAATGGAGTGAACTGATGTGCTCTCTGAGACGAACATTTTGATATGCTAAATGCCCAAAACGGAGCTATGGATGGGGAGTTACGGCACGATGAACATAGGCAAAAAAATTAGGGTTAGGGACGGAAAGTCAACCGAGTTTGGATCTAGATCCAGATCCGGACAGCACGCTTCCCGAGGTTCGTCCTCGCCGGAGATGGAGCTCGCCGGAGTTGGACTTGGCGCGGAGGAGAGGCTCACCGGCCGGACCCGAGGGAGATGGAGGAGGCGGCGGACGGCGGCGGTGAGGCGGCGATCTCCGGGCGGTGCAGGGCCGGGGCTTGAGGGCGCGGCGGCCGGATGCGGCAGCGCCGGCGATGGCGCACGGTGGCGCCGAGCGGAGGAGGGTGGAGGCGGCGGCGCGCTCCGGCCGGGCGAAGGAGGGAGAACCCCGGGCGGCGGCGGGAGCGGCTCGGGCCGGGAGGGCCGCGCGCGGGCTCTCCGGGCTGGCGCGGTAGGTGAATGCGGCGGCGATTTGGGTGGTGCCACGTGGCGGAGGTGGCGCTGGGCGGATGTGTCCGGCCCGATTCGGACACGTCCGGCGGCGAGGGGAGAAGTTTTTTTAGGGTTAGAGAGAGGGGATCCGAGATTTGGAATGGGGGGGTATTTATAGGCATAGAGGGAGCTAGGAGAGTCCAAATGAGGTGCGGTTTTCGGCCACGCGATCGTGATCGAACGCTCTAGATGATGGAGAAGGTTTTGGTGGGTTTTGGGCCAAATTGGAGGGGTGTTGGGCTGCAACACACACGAGGCCTTTTCGGTCCCTCGGTTAACCGTTGGAGTATCAAACGAAGTCCAAATGGCACGACACTTGACAGGCGGTCTATCGCTAGTAAACCAAGGCCGCTTGGCAAGTCTCGGTCTAATCCGGAAATGTTTCATCCCCACACCCGAAAGAAAGGTAAAATGACCACCGGAGGAGAACGAAGCGCCGGAATGCAAAATGGACAACGGGGAAAATGCTCGAATACATGAGATGAACACGTATGCAAATGCAATGCACATGATGACATGATATGAGATGCATGACAATGATAACAACACACGGAGACAAAAACCCGAACCCAAGAAAATAAAATAACTTAAGGCCGAAAACGGCAAGAGTTGGAATACATATTGGGAAAGTCATATCCGGGGTGTTACAGTCGAACTGAGGACCGGCAGCAGGCGCAGGAATAGAAGCAGTGGGATCAGTGGCTTCGCTGACTTCTGGTGCTTGGGTTGGTGAAGGCTCCACATTAGCTTCAGCCATGACAGCTTCAGTGGCTTCATTGGTGTTGGTGGTGGCAGCCTCAAGATTCTCGACCTCCACTTGACGAGCTGGAGGGTCGGTCACAGTCACGTTCTCCTCGAGAATAGCTTCTTGGTGGGACGGGGAAGTAGCAGCTTTTGGGGTTTCTTCTTCATCGGCTGATGCAGCCGGAATGTCTTCAACAGCTGTAGCTTCAGACTCAGAGACTGGAGGCCTTGGTCCTTTGCGAAGCCTGCGTAACGCTGGCGACACCTGTGGAGTTGGAGTTGGCTGGGCCTCAAAGTCTTCTTCCTCTTGTGCTTGTGGGCGATCAGCCCATGATGCATCCTGAGCAATTGGCATCAGAGGACGACCAATGCTGATGAGTTCGCTGTGCGTTAGCACAGGCGATGATACTTGTTGGTGCTCGAGCTGAGGAAGAACTGCATCATCTTCGACATGGTCATGGTGACCAATGTCTTCAGCAGCGATGGGATCAGCTCCTGGAAAGTCTTCAGCTTCATGAGCCACTGTGAAAGCAGGCTCATGGACAGTCAGTTGACGTTCTTGAGGTTCAGCGTCAGGGCGAACCATGGATATGGGTTCAACAATCAAGGGCTCGGTGGGAGCAGCCCGCTCTTTCTTGGTCTTCCTCTTCTTCTTGGAGGGAGAAGTGGCAGAGGCTTCAGGATGTTTCATCTTCCTTGCTTCAGCCTCAGCAGTCCTCCTCTTCTTCAGCTCTGAAGTGGTTGACCGGGCCTTTTGCTTCGAGCCAGTCATGCTAGTTGGGAAGACAATGGGATTTGCTTCCTGCCTTGGTGCGTTGGGTTCGGCCACAGTGGACTTCTTCTTCTGCTTAGCAGCCATCCTAGGATCAATGCCTGGACGCCCAAGGGCCTTGCGCTTCTCAGCCTCGTTGTAGCCTTGCACACACTTTTCAGCCAGGCTCTTCATGCTCTCCCAAGAACCCTGAGCTTCTGCGTGTTTCTTGAGAAAGGCTTCTTTGAGCTCGTGCAGCATAATCTTGAAGTTTTTCACCTCTTGTACACTGAGCTTGGCCATATGCTTCTTGAACTGAGCCTTTTCATAGTCAATCTTGTGCTTCAGTTCGACGATGCGCTGAGCGAGAGATAGCTCTGAAGCAATGGCGCCATAGAAGGCGACACTGAGGCCAATGGGTAGTTGCAGATCTTCGAAGTTGATGTTGGGCGTGTCAAACCACTCATCAATGAAGTTGTGGATGATTGTCACGTCAAAGAGAGGCAGATCATTGAAGATTTCTGCTTCTTCTTTGCTCTTGATGAGTTTCTCAAGAGCGTCATCTGCAAGATCTTCATCACTGGATAGATCAATGGCATCCTTTCGTAGAATGGCAGCAGCTGTTAGTTCTTGGCTGGTGTGTGGAAGAGGCATCTTGACCTTCTGGGGCTTGGAGATACGTGACAAATCTTCAGACTACACACTGTCTTAAGGAGGTGCAGTGGCCAGTGGCTTCGCCCGTGAGATTTTTGGTGCAGAGGCAGGCTTTGAAGCTTTTGGCTGCTTCAGCTTCTTTGGCTTCGGCGCTGCAGGCGCTTCGTCTGATTCAGCGTCATCTGCAGGCTCATTCACGGCAGTCCCTTGAACCATGATATGGGTGATGAGACCTTCAAGGTTGTAGAAGGGCCCAAGAAGATTGGGTTCAGCTTCGCGAGTTCCATTGGCACGGGGAGCAGAGGGACCAGGGTTGAAGTCTAAACCCAAAGACTTCTTGTTCTGCTTTGCTGAGTTCTTGGCAAACTGGAAGTTGTGCTTGAACAGATTGTCGTCACGGCACCATAGTAGTGATGATGGGTGTGCATCTGCAGGCTGTGGCCCACGGACCATGCAGGGATAGAAGCCTTGTTCAATGGCTTCTTCTCTGGACCTTGGTTGAAGATTCTTGTATAGGATGTCTCCCCACAGTCGCTTGATGGCATTTTTCTCAGCATATTCTTGGGTCACAAACTGGTATTTGAACCATTGTTCTGCCCAATATCTTCGAATCCACTGGATTCGGGTCTTGCATTGATTATAATCCTCTTCAGGATCTGTCTTGTAAAGTTCTGAGAGGTCATCAGGCAGATCTCTTGATGTTCCGCCACGACGCTGTCTTCCTCCCTTCCTTGCAGATTTCTCTGAAGCCATGAATTTTAAACTGAAAGGCTTCAATACGTTCAAAGGCTTCAAGGGCTTTCTCTTGCTGGACAAACAGGAACTGGCTTCGGGAGAATTTATATGATGCTGTAAGTATTCTGCAAATGAATGCAGACTATGAGAACCAAGGGATTCTCACACGTACATGTACCTGTGACAGCATTAAGGTGCGAGGGAAGGGGAAGAGGTCATATGCATTCTTAGAAGATTTTGAAGATAAATCAGTTTAGAAGACATTGACCTCATCGTGCGAAGACATTCACTCATAGATAAGGAGTTGGTTCCAGATTTGTACGAATCCATGGATTAGTACAAGTGAGGAATCTAACTACTTTGTGAGGCATAAGTGAATATACTAGGCATATTATGAGATGCAGTATGTCAGAGATCCAACTTGTGTGAATAGAAACTGCTTGTGGTGGAAAGTGACGAAGCTATAGGATCAAAGGGGCTGTAAAAAGGAAGTTTTATTTACCACACGAAGAACTGCTAGACGGAGTGGAAGAGGAGGCCGAGCAGTTTGATCGTCCGTTCCCTAACTTGGCGACGGAGGACACCTACGGCGAAGACGGAGAAGACGATGTCCGCGGTCGGCGTGAAGACGGCGTCGGAGAGGTTGCGGCAGCGAAGCACTTCGTCGCCGGCGTCGTCGAGGGCTAGCGGTGGCGCTAGGGTTCGTGCGAGAGTGGAAGAAGAGATAATGACTGCGGTGAGGCGTGTATTTATAGGTATAGGGGTGGCTCAGTGTTATTACACAGGTGCCCCTGGCGATTCACATCTGAGGAACACGTGGCCATCATGCAGCATGTCGAAGGTTGTTCCACGTCCCACGCACGCCTGGATTGTCGGGTGGTCGTTCCCACTTCTCCGGGTTTCAGGTGAAGAAATGAGCATTGAACACGGACTTAATGTTTGTCTCTGTATCTTCTGCTGACAAGGACGCAGAGAAGACATTCGACAGTTTCAATAGAATGCATATGACTTGGAGAGATAGAGTTTGAGATAGAAAGCATAGAGAGGTTAGGGTCCGATCACATTCACCTAGTTCAAAAGACTCAACACGAAGACATAGCTATAAGTGAATGCTGTAGAGGACAGAACACTAGTATATATATATATATTCAACATAGTGAAGATAATCATGAATACATGTTGAAATTGAAGCCAAACCAAATGTGAGGACATAGCAAATGTAACGCCATGAGTGAAACACTTCAAACAGAACCTTTGGTGGTGGCGTTACCCACTGTATAGGAAGTATTAGACCCAGACACGGTGCATAATTATCGTGGCGCTCTGAAGTCAAATTCCACATTAATGTATTCACAGTTAGAATGTATGTCTTCATTGATTGAAGATATACTTTACTTCGTGTGTTGCACATCTATGTCATCAATATGCATGAGTGTTAGGATGTGTGCCTGATCACAGGACATTGAGGATTCCAAGATATTTAGCTCACACCGTAACTTGCAAAATCTCTTCTCATCCAAGGGCTTGGTTAAGATATCTGCCAATTGTTCTTCAGTGTTGACGTGTATAATATCAATGTCTTCCTTCACAACATGATCTCTGAGAAAGTGATGACGAATTTCAATGTGCTTTGTCTTCGAGTGCTGAACTGGGTTGTTGGCAATCTTGATGGCTCTTTCGTTGTTGCAGTAGAGTGGCACTTGCTTCAGATGAATGCCATAGTCCTTGAGTGTTTGCTTCATCCACAGAAGCTGAGCACAGCAAGATCCAGCAGCAATGTATTCAGATTCAGCAGTGGAGAGAGATACACAGTTCTGCTTCTTTGAAGACCAACATGCAAGTGATCGTCCCAGAAAATGACATGTGCCTGATGTAGACTTGCGATCCACCTTGTCACCAGCATAATCAGCATCCGAGAATCCAACCAGATCAAACTCTGAGCCCTTTGGATACCATAATCCTAGAGTTGGGGTGTGAGCCAAATATCGAAGAATTCGCTTCACAGCTAAGTGATGCGACTCCTTTGGTGCCGCTTGGAATCGAGCACACATGCAAACACTAAGCATAATATCTGGCCTAGATGCACATAGATAAAGTAAAGAACCAATCATGGAGCAGTATACCTTTTGATCGAACTCTTTACCATTGTCGTCGGGACCCAGATGATGTTTGGCTGGCATTGGCGTCGTGAAGCCTTTGCAGTCTTGCATACCGAACTTCTTCAGGAAATCTTTGAGATACTTCTCTTGAGATATGAAGATGCCGTTGCGTTGCTGTCGTATATGAAGACCGAGGAAGAACTTCAGCTCTCCCATCATGGACATCTGATATTGCTCTTGCATCATATATCCAAACTCTTCACTGTACTTCCGATTGGTGCAGCCGAAGATGAAGTCATCCACATATATTTGGCACACAAACAGTTCACCATCATATGTCTTCGTGAAGAGAGTGGGGTCGAGGGAACCAGGTATGAAGCCTTTGCTCTTCAGGAAGTATTTGAGTGTGTCATACCAAGCCCGAGGGGCTTGTTTGAGACCATACAGTGCCTTGTTGAGCTTGTATACCATGTCAGGATGTTTCGAATCTTCAAAGCCAGGCGGTTGTGCAACATACACTTCTTATTCAATCTTGCCATTGAGAAAGGCGCTCTTCACATCCATTTGATATAGAAGTATGTTATGATGATTTGCATAGGCCAGCAGTATGCGTATGGCTTCAAGTCGAGCCACAGGAGCAAATGTTTCATCAAAGTCAATGCCTTCCACTTGAGTATATCCTTGAGCAACGAGACAAACTTTGTTTCTGACAACTTGACCATGCTCGTCTTGCTTGTTGCGGTATATCCATTTGGTGCCTATTATATTGTGCTTCCGAGGATCAGGACGCTTAACCAGTTCCCATACATTATTCAGCTCAAAGTGTTGAAGCTCTTCTTGCATAGCTTGAATCCATTCAGGTTCCATGAAGGCTTCTTCAACTTTCTTGGGTTCTGTTATTGAGACGAATGCAAAGTGCCCATAGAAATTTTCTAGCTGAGTTTCCATTGAACGAATGAGCGGACCAGGTGCATTAATGCTATCAATTATTCTCTCAATCTGCACTTCATTGGCAACACGAGGATGTACAGGGCGAAGATTTTGCTCTTGCTGATCATTGTCATTGTTAGTGGGATTGTCTTCAGGCTGATCATTGTCTTCAGGTTGATCATGTGCAGAGATGATAAGTTCCCCTTCAGGTTGAGCTTCAGAGGGTATGATTTCTCCAATTCCCATTAGCTTGATTGATGTGCTGGATGGAACTTCATCTAGCACATTTGGCAGGTGCTCTCTTTGTGAACCGTTAGTCTCATCAAACCGCACATCCACTGTTTCAACCACTTTATAATGAAAGAGATTGAAGACTATGTAGGAGTACGAATCCTTTCCATATCCAAGCATAAAACCCTCATGTGCTTTTGGTGCAAATTTTGAAGTGTGATGTGGATCCCTGATCCAGCACCTGGCACCAAATACTCTGAAGTAACTGACATTTGGCTTCTTGCCAGTAAGGAGCTCATAAGATGTCTTGTTCAGAAGCTTGTGAAGATAAACATGATTGATTGTATGGTATGCAGTATCAATGGCTTCAGGCCAGAATTTTCTTGGAGTCTTGTATTCATCTAGCATCGTTCGGGCCATCCCAATGAGTGTTCTGTTCTTGCGTTTGACGACACCATTCTGCTATGGCATGTACGGAGCTGAGAATTCATGTGTGATGCCCAAAGTATCAAGATATGTATCAATGCCAGTGTTCTTGAATTCAGTGCCATTGTCACTTCTGATGTGCTGTATCTTGGCGCCATAGTTGTTCATTGCTCGATTGGCGAAGCGTCTGAAGACATCCTGCACTTCAGTCTTGTAGAGAATTATGTGCACCCAAGTATATCTAGAATAATCATCAACAATGACAAAGCCATAGAGACAAGCAGTAGTAGTAAGAGTTGAGTAATGAGTGGGACCGAAAAGATCCATGTGGAGCAGTTCGAAGGGTCGAGTGGTTGTCATGATTGTCTTCGAGGGATGTTTGGCCCTCGTCATCTTTCCTGCTTCACAGGCACCGCATAAGTGATCTTTCTTGAACTTGACACCCTCGATGCCTATGACATGCTTCTTCTTTGCAAGGGTGTGGAGGATCCTCATGCCAGCATGCCCTAGCCTCCGATGCCAGAGCCAGCATTCTGAAGCTTTTGCTAGAAGACATACGGCAAGTTGTGGTCCTGCTGAGAAATCTACCACGTACAAATCATCTTTCCGATACCCTTCAAACACTAGAGACTTGTCAGATTCCATTAGAACAAGGCAGCGATATTTTCCAAACATTACGATCATGTTCAAATCGCAAAGCATTGAGACAGACATTAAGTTGAAGCCAAGGGATTCAACAAGCATGACTTTATCCATGTGTTGATCCTTTGAGATTGCAACTCTACCTAGACCAAATACCTTAGTTTTACCAGTGTCAGCAAATGTGATGTGACTCTTGTCGGATGGACGTAAGGTTGAGTCCATAAGAAGGCTTCTTTTGCCATTCATGTGAATGGTACACCCACTATCAATAATCCATTCTAAAGACGCTGGTGTCGTACCCTATAGTGCAGTTAGGGGGATAGGCTTCACGAAGAGAATTGTGAAGCAAAAACATTTGACGAACCAGTGGGTTATGAAAGCTTAGATCCAAATTAGGACTAATAGGGAGAGTAGCAAGCGATTTAGGAACAAAGTTGAAAGCACAAGTGCTCCCTAGGTGGTTTTGGTAATTAATGACAACATATCTCTTGTTGGACTAACGTTTCTATCTAGTATGTTTCAGATAAGTTCAACAATGGAGTGGCATGGACTAAAGGTTGTGGGAAATTCTCCAAGATGCTAAGGACAAAGGATTGGCTAAAGCTTAAAGCTCAAGACTCTTCATTTTACATTTTACTGATCCAAGATCACATTGAGTCCATAGGAAAAGCCAATACTATCAAGGAGGGATGAGGTGTTGCTTAATGAGCCTCTTGCTTCAAGTGCTTAATGATATGCTCCAAAATCCTCAGCTACTTTCCCACTTCCACATATGACCTAAACCCAAGCCGAACTCGGACCTACCGATTATTTCTATCCGGCGCCACCGAGTTTCACTTGTCATAGCCATTGCCAAACCCGAAGCAAATCGGTTCTACCGATAGGGATCTCGGTCTCACCGAGATGGGATTGCAATTTCTCTGTTTCCTTTTCGTAACTTTTCGGTCTCACCGAAAGAGCGGATCGGTCCCACCGAGATTGCAATGTAAACTCACTGTTTCCTGTTCGTAACCTTTCGGTCTCACCGAGAAGAGCGAATCAGTCCCACCGAGTTTGCCTGACCAACCCTCTGGTTAGCTTATTACCAAATCGGTCTCACCGAGTTTGTGTAATCGGTCTCACCGAGATTACGTTATGCCCTAACCCTAACCATATCGGTCCTACCGAGTTGCATGTCAGTCCCACCGAAAATCTCTAACGGTCACTAGGTTTACTATTTCGGTCCGACCGAGTTTATTGATTCGGTCCCACCGAGATTGGTAAATTGTGTGTAATGGTTGGATTTTGTGTGGAGGCTATATATACCCCTCCACGTCCTCTTCACTCGTGGAGAGAGCCATCAGAACACATCTACACTTCCAACTCATATGTTCTGAGAGAGAACCACCTACTCATGTGTTGAGGCCAAGATATTCCATTCCTACCACATGAATCTTGATCTCTAGCCTTCCCCACGTTGCTTTCCACTCAAATCTTCTTTCCACCAAATCCAAATCCTGTGAGAGAGAGTTGAGTGTTGGGGAGACTATCATTTGAAGCACAAGAGCAAGGATTTCATCATCAACACACCATTTGTTACTTCTTAGAGAGTGGTGTCTCCTAGATTGGCTAGGTGTCACTTGGGAGCCTCCGACAAGATTGTGGAGTTGAACCAAGGAGTTTGTAAGGGCAAGGAGATCGCCTACTTCGTGAAGATCTACCGCTAGTGAGGCAAGTCCTTCGTGGGCGATGGCCATGGTGGGATAGACAAGGTTGCTTCTTCGTGGACCCTTCGTGGGTGGAGCCCTCCGTGGACTCGCGCAACCGTTACCCTTCGTGGGTTGAAGTCTCCATCAACGTGGATGTAGGATACCGCCACCTATCCAAACCACGGGAAAAACATCCGTGTCTCCAATTGTGTTTGAATTCTCCAATCCCTTCCCTTTACATTCTTGCAAGTTCAATGCTTTACTTTCCGCTGCCTATATACTCTTTGCATGCTTGCTTGATATGTATTGTGAATGTTGAAATTGTGCCTAAACTCCACTTAAACCGAAAAAGCTTAAAAACTGCAACTTTAGCATTAAGTGTCTAATCATCCCCCCTCTAGACACATCTACTTCAAGGTCCTACAAGTGGTATCAGAGCTTTGGTCTCCATTGCCTTGGTTTAATCACCATTGGAGGAAGATGGATGTGTCTACTTTAGGGAGTCTTAGACATAGAGTGCCTATTCTTGATGGAGAGTATTTTCATGAGTGGAAAAATGAGATGCTTGTAATTTTCAATCAATATCATTTGAACAAGTATATTGCTAGCCCTTGTGCACCTCATATTGATCCTTTGCATCCTACCCTAGATGCAGATATTGACATAATTCGCAATCTTAGAACTGTTGAGCTCATCATTAGAGGATTGCCCAAAATTTTGATTGCTAGTTTGCCTACTCTTAATTGTGCCTATACTATATGGAAATTTCTTGAGGAACGATTTACCGATTATTCCTTGAAAAATTTGGATGAAATTCTCCATAAATCTATTGCCTTGAGTAAGATGAACTCTAGTGATCCTAGTTTTGGTGATTGTCTATTTGAGCTTACCAATCTCAAGCGTGCTAAAGGAGATGTTGGAATCATTATATCCGAAGCTATAAGAATTCATAAAGGTGACCACTTTGATGATCATTTATCTAATGAATTACCCTCTCTCCGAAATGATGAGTCACAAGATCATGGTGAACATGGATACTATGATGATGATGATGATAGTGACTTCGATCTTGATGATGCAATGAGACATTTTGGTCTTATGGCAAATCTTCGGGGATATGTGTCAGGAGGAAAGGAATGGGTTCTTGATAGTGGATGTACTGATCATATGACCGGAGATGAAGAGATGTTCCGTGAGCTTGCTGAAAATGACGGCCCTCGAAAATATGTCACCTTTGGTGATAATTAAAATGGTAAAGTGGTTGGCCTTGGTAAGGTGGCCATCTCACATGATAGTTCCATTCAAAATGTCATGCTCGTTGAATCTCTCGGCTACAACTTACTTTCAGTATCTAGACTTGCTGATATCGGTTTGAATGTCCTATTTACTGAGGTAGATTGCCAAGTGTTTCGTCGAGACAATCATAAAATGGTCTTTACCGGTATACGTAGAGGTGATCTTTACATTGTCGATTTCTCTAAAAAGGCACAACCTAAAACTTGCTTTATTGCTAAATCCTCAAAAGGTTGGTTGTGGCATAGACGACTAGGTCACGTTGGCATGAGAAACCTTGACAAGCTTATTAAAGGAAATCATATCCTTGGAGTCAATGATGTCATATTTGATAAGGATAGACTTTGCAGTGCTTGTCAAGCAGGTAAACAGGTTGGAGGAAGGCACCCCGTGAAGAACATCATGACACAAGGAGGCCACTCGAGCTACTTCATATGGATCTTTTTGGTCCCAACGCCTACAAGAGTCTCGGTGGAAATTCTTTTGGTCTAGTTATAGTTGATGATTTTTCAAGATTTACGTGGGTGTTCTTTCTTGATGACAAGTCGCAGGTCCAGAAGATCTTCAAAAACTTCGCTAGGAAGGCCCAAAATCAGTTTGACGTGAAGATCAAGAAGGTTCGGAGTGACAACAGAACGGAGTTCAAGAACGCAAATGTGGACACCTTTCTTGACGAAGAAGGGATTTCACATGAGTTCTCGGCTACGTACACACCTCAACAAAATGGAGTTGTTGAGAGGAAGAACCGGACGCTCATCGAAATGGCGGGAACGATGCTTGATGAGTACAAGACGCCGAAGCACTTTTGGGCAGAAGTGGTTGAGACAGCTTGTCATGCAACAAATCGCTTGTATCTTCACAAGCTACTTGGCAAGACGGCATACGAGCTCCTCACCGGTAACAAACCCCAAGTTGGATACTTTCAAGTATTCGGCTCAAAGTGCTACATTCTTAACAAGCATCATCGTTCAAAGTTTGCTCCTAAATCTCATGAAGGTTTTCTACTTGGTTATGGCTCAAACTCTCACACTTACCGTGTCTACAACAATTTCACCCGAAAGGTTGAAGAGACGGTAGATGTGAAGTTTGATGAATCTAATGGCTCGCAAGTAGAGCAATTGCCAATCGATGTAGGAGACAAAGACCCTTCAGAAGCAATCCAAGACTTGTCTATTGGCAAAATTCGTCCAACGGAGGTGAAGGAGAGTACCTCGTCCGTCCAAGTGGAAGCTTCTACTTCACGACAAGGTGAACCAAGAATTGATACGGAAGCATCCACAAGTGGTACACACCAAGATGAAGAAGACGAGGAAATGCATCAAGACGAACATCAACAACCTCCTTCTCCACCACGATAAGAGAACGACAATGTCAACAATGAAGAAGGCCAAGAAGAAGAACAAGATGAAGAAGATGTTCAACGAAGACCCAAGCAAAAGCTCTCACGAGTTCGAGCAAGAATTGCCAAAGATCATCCCGTCGAGAAAATCTACAATGATATACAAACCGGGAGAATCACTCGCTCAAAAACCCGTTTAGCTAACTTTTGTGAAAACTATTCATTCATCTCTAGCATTGAACCTATGAAGGTTGAAGAAGCATTGGAAGATCCAGATTGGATAAACGCTATGCATGAAGAGCTACACAACTTTGAGAGAAACCAAGTTTGGACATTGGTTGAGAAGCCCGACAACAACCACAACATCATTGGTACCAAATGGGTGTTTCACAACAAGCAAGATGAAGATGGACAAGTGGTTCACAACAAAGCATGTCTCGTCGCCCAAGGGTACACACAAGTCGAAGGTATGGACTATGGTGAGACATATGCTCCCGTTGCTAGACTTGAGTCCATTCGCATCTTACTTGCCTATGCTAATCACCATAATATCACCTTGTACCAAATGGACATTGAAAGTGCTTTTCTAAATGGTGAAATAGAGGAGGAAGTTTATGTCAAACAACCTCCCGACTTTATCAATCCTAAGAAACCAAATCACGTTTACAAACTTCACAAAGCTCTTTATGGTCTTAAACAAGCTCCTAGAGCATGGTATAAATGCTTGACCAAGTTCCTTATTGCAAGTGGTTTTGAAATTGGTAAAATTGATTCTACTCTTTTTACTAAAAGGGTTAATGGAGAACTATTTGTATCCCAAATTTATGTTCATGATATCATATTTGGTTCAACTAACCCTCTCTTTAGTGAAAAGTTTGGAAAGCTAATGTCAGAGAAGTTTGAGATGTCTATGATGCGTGAACTCAAATTCTTTCTCAGTTTGCAAATCAAGTAAACTAAGGAAGGTACATTTGTCTCTCAAACGAAGTACACCAAGGACTTATTCAAGAAGTTCAATATGCAATAATGCAAAGGTATGCCTACACCCATGCCTACTAGTGGACATCTTGATTTGACCAAAGATGGTGAAACGGTTGATCAAAAGGTTTATCGCTCTATGATTGGTTCTTTGTTATACCTATGTGCTTCACGTCCTGACATTATGCTAAGTGTGTGCATGTGTGCACATTATCAAGCTGCTCCTAAAGAATGTCATCTTAAGGCCGTGAAAAGGATAGTGAGATACTTAATTCATACACCAAACTTTGGCATTTGGTATCCTAAGAGGTCTTCTTTTGATCTTGCTGGCTATTCCGACTCGGATTATGCCGGAGACAAGTTTGATAGAAAGTCCACTTCGGGTACTTGTCAATTTCTTGGTAGATCTCTTGTGTCTTGGTCTTCCAAGAAACAAAACTCGGTATCCTTATCCACCGCCGAAGCGGAATACATTGCCGCTGGTTCATGTTGTGCTCAATTACTTTGGATGACCCAAACTCTTAAAGATTATGGGATCTATGTGAAACATGTTCCACTACTTTGTGACAATGAAAGTGCTATCAAAATTGGTCATAATCCTATACAACATTCTCGAACTAAGCATATTGAAGTTCGTCATCATTTCATTCAAGACCATGTTGCTAAGGGTGACATTGATCTTAAGCATGTTCGCACCGATAAGCAATTAGTGGATATATTTACTAAACCTCTTGATGAGAAAGTATTTTGCAGGTTGAGAGGTGAATTGAACATTATTGATGCTTCGAACTTGGAGTAGGAACTCCATTGGATTCATGCAAGACATGAGCTTATGACTAATCCATGATATATCTCTTATGATGACTATCTTATGTCTTGGATATATTTGTACCTTGCATGTTATCTAACTCATGTAGGTACTTGGATGAATCTAATTCCATGAGATTGCAACTCACTCACATCTTGAGCAATCTCTACATCACCAAGTCTCTACACAATGGTGGTTGAAGACAAGGAATCACAAAACCATTCAAACATATCCTTTGACAAATTCTATGTTGAGCTTCATGATTGTCATTTTTGGATACACAAGTGCTCTTCCTTGCAAGAACTAACACATGTAGGTAGATGAACTCAAACTCCAAGTGGTGCTCCCAACTCTTGATGAGCTACATCAACCTTGAGCACCCACACAAGTTCAACTACATGAGCAAGACCCACACCACCACCCAAGGTATGTTATTCCATCTTAGAGAAGCTTTACTCCAAGTCATGAGTCAAAGCAACTCAACAAGATGTGAATACATCAAGTTTCTTAAATGAAAAATGGTAACCCCATTTTGAGCTTAAACGATGAGTATGACCTATGATCAAGTGTCCTCACTTGACTCCTAAGTCAAAATACTCCAACATAGGTGACTATGTCACCGCCCAACTCTAGATGAAGTTCTCTTGTGTTCTTTTCTGTGTTATTGCATTTGTCTCATGCATATTTATTTTCTTTCACTTTTTCAAAAAAACTTCATCTAGATCTTTCAGTTTCTTCTCTTTTCTTTTTGTTTTTGTTCTGCATTTTCTGCACTCAATTCCTTGCAAATCCTTCAGATAATTCATTGCAAATCTTTGTGAGATCCTACATGTTTAGTGAGCTGAGGTGACAAGTGTTTTTCTCTGTGTTGAACTCGGTTTCACCGACTTGTAGTTTTCGGTCCAACCGAATCTTTTCGGTACCACCGGAACATGCCACTCGGTGCCACTGACTTCACAACAGGAAAACAGTTTGCCACTTGTTCTATATTTCTTCTGATCCAGCTCTACTCAATGAATCTTGTCCTCTACAAGCATCACAGTTTTATCCATTGCTTTGTGCTGAGTCTCAAGGACCAAACCTATACGACGGATTCCAGAAAGCCCTTCTTGGAAATTGATGTCAAAGGGGGAGAGAGAGATCACATCAAAGCTTATCACCTACAAGGGAGAAAGTATTAAGGGGGAGAAAGAGATTTCCAGGGGGAGAGAATACTCAAGGATCCCAGATGCTTGATGTTCAAGAGGAGAGATGTCACATGTCTTTTTGGGGGAAAGACATGTTCATATGTGCTTATTTGCATTAAGTTCTATCCATTTGTATCTTTCAGCTCTGATTTTCTGTTCCCTATCTTCTCCCAATATCCCATCTAAGATTCAGGGGGAGCAAGACACCTAAGGGAAAGAAATCAGTCAAATTCATTGCATATCTTTACTCTTGGGGACATGTTGAATCCAATGTGGTACTTTGTACTCACTCTCTACATGTCATCCCAGTCTTGGTACTCTTGTGGCCTCTTTGGTTTGCTCTGGCTAGTGGATGTACCTGTGTTATCTAACCTTGTTTGTGCAAGTTCATTCCATCCTAAGCCAGCTAAAGACTACAAGGTAAGTGTATGCATCAAAATCATGAGTATGAGGAATTCTTGCTTATGTACATACTGTTTGCAAGAAGGACTCATGAGCATGAAGGTATTTTCCTTGATAATCCTTTGCTCTGATGCATATGGCCAAGATACATGTAACACATTGCCTACTCTGTCATGGTTATGCTCTCACATGCCTCTATATTTCACATTTACATGAGTGCATACATGTAGGGGGAGCCTATGCTTGTTACATGTCCTTCCAAAGCTTTACTTGTTGTCCTTTATATCTTTATCTAAAGCTTTGATGTATGTTGCCATCAATTACCAAAAAGG
The DNA here is from genome assembly GCF_003073215.2 of Triticum urartu. Classification (NCBI taxonomy): domain Eukaryota; kingdom Viridiplantae; phylum Streptophyta; class Magnoliopsida; order Poales; family Poaceae; genus Triticum; species Triticum urartu. The sequence continues at coordinate 119,554,924 of NC_053027.1, forward strand.
GGGAGATTGAAAGCACAAGTGCTCCCTAGGTGGTTTTGGTAATTAATGACAACATATCTCTTGTTGGACTAACGTTTCTATCTAGTATGTTTCAGATAAGTTCAACAATGGAGTGGCATGGACTAAAGGTTGTGGGAAATTCTCCAAGATGCTAAGGACAAAGGATTGGATAAAGCTTAAAGCTCAAGACTCTTCATTTTACATTTTAGTGATCCAAGAACACATTGAGTCCATAGGAAAAGCCAATACTATCAAGGAGGAATGAGGTGTTGCTTAATGAGCCTCTTGCTTCAAGTGCTTAATGATATGCTCCAAAATCCTCAGCTACTTTCCCACTTCCACATATGACCTAAACCCAAGCCAAACTCGGACCTACCGATTATTTCTATCCGGCGCCACCGAGTTTCACTTGTCATAGCCATTGACAAACCCTAAGCAAATCGGTTCTATCGATAGGGATCTCGGTCTCACCGAGATGGGATTGCAATTTCTCTGTTTCCTTTTCGTAACTTTTCGGTCTCACCGAAAGAGCGGATCGGTCCCACCGAGATTGCAATGTAAACTCACTGTTTCCTGTTCATAACATTTCGGTCACACCGAGAAGAGCGAATCAGTCCCACCGAGTTTGCCTGACCAACCCTCTGGTTAGCTTATTACCAAATCGGTCTCACCGAGTTTGTGTAATCGGTCTCACCGAGATTACGTAATGCCCTAACCCTAACCATATCGGTCCTACCGAGTTGCATGTCAGTCCCACCGAAAATCTCTAACGGTCACTAGGTTTACTATTTTGGTCCGACCGAGTTTGTTGATTCGGTCCCACCGAGATTGGTAAATTGTGTGTAACGGTTGGATTTTGTTTGGAGGCTATATATACCCCTCCACCTCCTCTTCACTCGTGGAGAGAGCCATCAGAACACATCTACACTTCCAACTCATATGTTCTGACAGAGAACCACCTACTCATGTGTTGAGGCCAAGATATTCCATTCCTACCACATGAATCTTGATCTCTAGCCTTCCCCAAGTTGCTTTCCACTCAAATCTTCTTTCCACCAAATCCAAATCCTGTGAGAGAGAGTTGAGTGTTGGGGAGACTATCATTTGAAGCACAAGAGCAAGGAGTTCATCATCAACACACCATTTGTTACTTCTTGGAGAGTGGTGTCTCCTAGATTGTCTAGGTGTCACTTGGGAGCCTCCGACAAGATTGTGGAGTTGAACCAAGGAGTTTGTAAGGGCAAGGAGATCGCCTTTCTTCGTGAAGATCTACCGCTAGTGAGGCAAGTCCTTCGTGGGCGATGGCCATGGTGGGATAGACAAGGTTGCTTCTTCGTGGACCCTTCGTGGGTGGAGCCCTCCGTGGACTCGTGCAACAGTTACCCTTAGTGGGTTGAAGTCTCCATCAACGTGGATGTAGGATAGCACCACCTATCCGAACCACGGGAAAAACATCCGTGTCTCCAATTGCGTTTGAATTCTCCAATCCCTTCCCTTTACATTCTTGCAAGTTGCATGCTTTACTTTCCGCTGCCTATATACTCTTTGCATGCTTGCTTGATATGTATTGTGAATGTTGAAATTGTGCCTAAACTCCACTTAAACCGAAAAAGCTTAAAAACTGCAACTTTAGCATTAAGTGTCTAATCACCCCCCCCCCCTCTAGACACATCTACTTCAAGGTCCTACAGAAGTACATAGTAAGACCATTCGGGCATTTGATCTTGTGCCCTACAAGATGTTTAAGGTCCCCAGCAATAGCGTCAGACAATTTTGGTTTTCTGCTGGAGACCTTTCCCTGCAAAAGAGAGTTAAGCTTTCTTAGCCACCTACATCTTCAAGGGTGGCTTAGAAGCGATAAGTCTAAGTGCAGCATCTGAGAACTTTGGCTTTGGAGCCCTAGCAAACAGTCTTGCAGGTGGACAATAGTATTCATAAGAATAAGCAGAATAGTTCTTGGTCTTATGAACATGGCGGTTAAATGAACTGTGCTCATATTCATAGGCTTGAATATGGTTTCCCTGCAAAACATTTGCGTTAGTGCGAATCAGGTGAGTCCTCTGTCTGTATGAAGCCTTTGGACCGTATGAAGCCTGTGGTCTGGGGTTTGTCTTCTTCACCTGTGGTGTCATGATGACATTCACAGGAAGATTCTCCAGACACTTTTTCGGGACCCAGATCCTCTTCATAGGTGGCCCATTCCTGCAGTTAGTACCAATATACCTAGCAAACACTTCACCATTCTGATTCTTAAACAGTTTATAGTTTGCATCAAAGGATTCATCAATTACAATGGGGTTAGCATAAGTGAAGCAAATAGATTGGATGGATCTACTGAAGGTCCCTTTGCAGCAACCCATGTGGTTTTGGGGTACTGCTCAGGTTTCCAATAAGAGCCATCAGCATTCATTTTCCTTACGAACCCAACACCCTCTTTCCTAGGGTTTCGGTTCAGGATCTGCCTTTTGAGGACATCACATAGTGTCTGATGCCCTTTGAGACTTTTGTACATCCCTGTTTCAAGCAATGTCTTCAACCTAGCATTCTCATCAGCAATAGCAGTGGTATCCTCAGCAGAGGGGTTAGTTACCACATCAACAGTTGAAGATATTGCAACAGTAGTAGCAGTAGAACACTCAGCAACAGAAGTATCGTTGTCACGCTCGATGCATTTAAGACATGGTGGTTCAAATCCTTCCTGAGCGGAACTGATCTGTTTGGCGCGAAGTGACTCATTTTCCTTTTGAAGATCTTCATGAGCCGCTCTCAATTTCTCAAGATCTTGCTTCCTTTGAAGATAATCATAGGAAAGCTTTTCATGAGTTGTTGGGAGCGTTTCATGACGACTTCCAAGTTCCTCATACTTAACGTGAAGATTTTTTATGTCTTCAATTAAGGACTCAGATCGAGTCATTTCAGAGCCTAACAGATCATCGCTTTTGTCTAACAGTTTTTGAATATGTTCCATGGCTTTCTGTTGTTCAGTTGCAATTTTAGCAAGTGTTTTGTAGCTGGGTTTTGAACCACAATCAGAGTCATCGTCACTAGATGTTTGATAATGAGTAGTGCGTGTGTTTACCTTGGCACCGCATGCCATGAAGCAGTAGGTAGGAGCGGAGTAGTCCTTATCATTTGCATCGGTGTCGGTGATGAAGTCATTGTCTTCAGTGTTGAAGATGGACTTGGCAACGTATGCTGTAGCAAGACTTGCAACGCCAGAATTGGACTCCTCCTCAGACTCCACCTCTGCCTCCTCAGAAGCGGACTCCTCCTCTGAATCCATTTCCTTGCCAACAAATGCACGTGCCTTGCCAGATGAGCTCTTCTTGTGTGATGAAGACTTTGAGGAAGACTTGGAAGAAGACTTTGAGTATTTCTTCTTCTTCTTGTCGTCAGAGTCATATTCCTTGCTCTTCTTCTTCTTTTTGTTCTCATTGTCCCACTGCGGACACTCAGAGATGAAGTGGCCAGGTTTCTTGCACTTGTGACATGTTTTCTTCTTGTAGTCATGAGCAGAAGCTTCATCATTCCTTGAGCTTGATCGTGAAGACTTTCTGAAACCTTTCTTCTTGGTGAATTTTTGGAACTTCTTCACAAGCATAGCAAGTTCCCTTCCAATGTCTTCAGGATCATCAGAACTGCTGTCAGATTCTTCTTCAGATGAGGAGGCAGCTTTTGCGTTCAAGGCCGAGTTCGCCCATAGTTTGGACCGTAGATATCTCTTTTCTCAGAAAGCTGAAACTCATGTGTGTTGAGCCTCTCAAGTATGTCAGACGGATTGAGTGTCTTGAAATCAGGACGTTCTTGAATCATCAGGGCTAGGGTGTCAAACGAACTGTCAAGTGATCTCAGTAGTGTCTTGACGACTTCATGCTTGGTGATCTCAGTAGCGCCAAGGGCTTGAAGCTCATTTGTGATGTCAGTGAGTCGATCAAACGTGAGCTGGACATTCTCATTGTCATTTCTCTTGAAGCGGTTGAAGAGGTTGCGAAGGACACTGATTCTCTGATCTCTCTGGGTTGAGACGCCTTCGTTGACCTTGGAGAGTCAGTCCCAGACTAGCTTAGATGTTTCCAAAGCACTCACGCGGCCATACTGTCCTTTGGTCAGATGACCACAAATGATATTCTTGGCAGTAGAGTCCAGTTGAATGAACTTCTTGACATCAGCAGCAGTGACACCTTCTCCAGCCTTGGGAACGCCGTTTTCGACGACATACCATAGGTCGACGTCAATGGCTTCAATATGCATGCGCATCTTATTCTTCCAGTAGGGATATTCAGTTCCATCGAAGACGGGACAAGCAGCGGAGACTTTGATTATCCCTGTAGTCGACATAGCTAAAACTCCTGGTGGTTAAACCGAATCACACAGAACAAGGGAGCACCGTGCTCTGATACCAATTGAAAGTGCGTTATATCGACTAGAGGGGGGGTGAATAGGCGATTTTTATGAAAGTCTTCAAAACGTGAGAGTTGTGAAGACAAACGATAGAAATAAACCTATTACCATGCAGTGGAAGGTAGACTACACTAGGCAAACCATAGTCAAGTATTCAATGAAGTGAAAGCACAGTGACTAATAGCAGCTAGGTAGTAAGGATCAGGTAGGAAGATATTATGAAGCCAAACAGAACACGCAGTCACTCAGTGAAGACAGAAGATAGTTCAATCATACAATGACTTCACAAGGACCAATCAGTAAGTAAAGGGAAGGGAAGGATGAAACCAGTGACTCGTTGAAGACAATGATTTGTTGGACCAGTTCCAGTTGCTGTGACAACTATACGTCTGGTTAGGGCGGCTAGGTATTTAAACCTGAGGACACACAGTCCCGGACACCCAGTCCTGAACACGCAGCTCAGGACACCCAGTCCTCACCATATTCCCCTTGAGCTAAGGTCACACAGACCTCGCCCAATCACTCTGGTAAGTCTTCACGGTAGACTCCCAAACCTTCAGAAACTTCGTTCACCGGCAATCCACAATGTCTGTGGGATGCTCAGAACCCGACGCCTAACCGGCTGGAGGATTCACAGTCCTCAAGTGTAATAAGTCTTCAGATCACACAGACAAGAAGACTTAAGTTATGCCTAACACTCTTTGGCTCTGGGTGGTTAGGGCTTTATCCTCACAAGGAATTCTCTCTCAAAGGCTTCCAGGTGGGTTGCTCTCAAACGACAAAAGCCATACTCTAACTATGAGCAGCCAACCGTTTATGGTTGTAGGGGGTGGGCTATTTATAGCCACTAGGCAACCCGACCTGATTTGTCCGAAATGACCCTGGGTCACTAAGGAACTGACACGTGTTCCAACGGTCAGATTTCAAACTCACGCGGCAGCTTTACTTGGGCTACAAGCAAAGCTGACTTGTCCAACTCTGGACAAGTTTCGCTCTCATAGTCTTCACTCGAAGACATAGGTTTTGGTTAAGCATCACTTTAGTCATTCTGACTGGTGCAATTGGACCCCACTTAACAGTACAGTGGTTCCTATGACTCAACAAATAAGAAACAGAACTACAAAAGATGTAAGTCTTCGAGCTCCATAGGCTTCATGCGATGTCTTCTCTTGTCATAGTCTTCAATGAGAATATCTTCATATACCACCTTTGACATCAATGTCTTCATACATTTTTAGGGGTCATCTCTGGTAGGAAAACCGAATCAATGAGGGACTTCTACCTGTGTTATCCTGCAATTCTCACAAACACATCAGTCCCTCAACTAGGTTTGTCGTCAATACTCCAAAACCAACTAGGGGTGGCACTAGATGCACTTACAGGCAGGGGCTGCTCCATCTAAGCCCAAAACTGCTCCTAAGACTGTTGCTCCAGCTCCAAAGCCAAAACCCAAGAGGAGCACCAGGAACATCCCTGCTGAGGAGAAGAACAAGGCCCCAGTGCCTCAAGCTGCTGAAGAAGAAGATGATTCTGTTGTTTTGAGAAAGTTGAAGCCCAAAATTCCAGATCACAATGATTCTCACCCAGTTGCAGAGAACATGAAAATTAGGAAGGATTCAGGATTAAGGCTATGGAGAGAGTCTGATCCATATGCCACTAGGAGAAGGACTGTTGTGGACTACAGGTTCCATACAAAGGAACAACAGGACTTCTATGAGACAGTGTTACTTGACAAGAAGCCCATAGTTCGTGACATGAGATGGGTTGATTGGAAATTCATTGAGGAAAATGAGGATCACTTCCCTTGTGTATATGACAGCTTCAAGGCATGTGGAGTCGATGAGTTTGTGGCTCAGAAGCTCACAAAGTGGAATGATGAGCTTATTATGCAATTATACTCCACAGCTCATTTCTACCCAGATGGAAGGATTGTCTGGATGTCTTAAGGTACTAGGTACCAGGGTTTAAGAGTAGGAAAAATGAATCAATGCTCCCGAGGAGAATGAAGATGACTTGGATGTCTATGCCAAGAAGAAGAAGGATCACAACACCATGGCACATATGTACAAAGAGATCCCATATGCTGCTCTTGAGACACACAAGTTTGGATCAGGACATTACCTTCTATCGGGCTTGCCAACAATCAACTAGATCCTCAGGCACACTCTCTTGCCAAAGTCAGGTGATCACAAGATGATCAGAGGCCATGCAATTAACCTGCTTCACATATTTGATGTGCCTCAAAAGTTCAAAGTCATGAGCCTAATTGTGGAAACCATAAAGAGAACAGCTGCAGATTAGAAGAGAAGTTGTGGGTATGCCCCACAGATCCAGGAGCTAATCAACTCCAAGATGGGCACTGGCACATATCTCTTGGACAAGGAACATATGCCCATCTACCCAGACTTTGAGGACAACACTGTGGTGATGGATGAAAATGAACCATCTTCTCTGCAAGCACAAGCAAAGAGGGAGAAAGCAAGGACTGAAAAGGCTGCAAAGATGCCAACCACTAATGAGGCATCGCAGTACCTTCTAAAGAGCAAGCAAGATCATCTTGGCTACTTGATTGCTTCCACTCTGAGGATTGAGAAGGGATTGTCCACCCTGACTCAAAACCAGGAGCACTTGGAGAGGATCGTGGAGCAGAAGTTGTATGATTTAGATGTGAAGGTCACCGAGATACAGTCAGTTGTTGAGCAACTTCAGGATGAAGTGCAGGAGAAGTAGGGAAAGTCTACCACTAATGCTTTTGCTAGAGTGCCCAGAGGACAGAGATCTGCTGCAGTGCCTGTTACAAACACCAGAGCAACTTCATCTACACCAGCTATAACTTCAGTGCCATCAGCTCCAGCACCCACTCCACCAGCTCCATCTACATGAACTGATGCCTTCCTCCTTGGAGTTTTATCTACACCACCACCTGACGACCAAGCCTGAGAGTCGATCTAGCACAATGCATTTTTTATGAACTTTTTGGTAACTTGTTGACAAAGGGGGAGAAAATGTATACATCATAGGCTTCGAAAGAGAGTGTTGCTTTTTATTCTCTCTTACTGTTTGTTGGTTGAACTTCGTTTATTTGCTTGTTTGAGATACTTTATGCTTTTGTGTGATAGTTGGATGATCATGTGTTTGATCATATGCTACCTTAATACTTGTTGGATGACATTATCCTTTTATATCCCCATATGATCATTCACTTTGCTTGGTGATGAGTGCATGTATTTAATTATTATCATTTTGAGCGCTCCACCAAGATGTATGTGACGTGGAAGAGTAACCCATGATCCTAACTCATTGTGCATTTGCAGTCCAAAGCAAATCTTAAATTATGAACAAATTTAGGGGGAGCTCTTGCTTTTCACATACTTCTCAAAGCGACAATGTTTTTCATTCTTATTATCATTTGTCGAAGCTTTGATCTATATGTTGTCATCAATTACCAAAAAGGGGGAGATTGAAAGTGCAACTATCCCTAGGTGGTTTTGGTAATTCCTAACAACATATAGCTCATTGAGCTAATGCCATTTCAAGATTAATATCTCAGGAAAGCTCAATGATTGGCATGTCATGGATGAGAAAAGTGGACCCCTCAAAATGATAAGGACAAAAGGATTGGCTCAAGCTCAAAGCTCAAGACTCTACATTTTCTATTTTAGTGATCCAAGATCACATTGAGTCTATAGGAAAAGCCAATACTATCAAGGAGGGATGAGGTGTTGCTTAATGAGGCTCTTGCTCAAAGTGCTTAGTGATATGCTCCAAAACCCTCAACTACTTTCTCACATCCACATATGACCTAAACCAAAAGTCAAACTCGGCCCCACCAATTCTTTCTATCCGGCGTCACCGAGTTCAAATGGCATAGCCACTGCCACAAATCCTAGGCAAATCGGTCTCACTGATAGGGATCTCGGTCTCACCGAGAGGGGATTGTAATCTGTCTATTTCCCTTTGTAACGTTTTGGTCCCACCAACATGAGCGATCGATCCCACTGAGATTGCAATGTAAACTCTCTGTTTCCCTTTTGTAACATTTCGGTCTCACCGAAATGAGCGAATCAGTCCCACCGAGTTTACCTGACCAACTCTCTGGTTAGCTTATTACCAAAATCGGTCTCACCGAGTTTGTGTCATCGGTTTCATCGAGATTGTGTAATCGGTCTCACCATATCCTAACCCTAACCATATCGGTCCTACCGAGTTGCATGTCGGTCCCACCGAAAACCCTAACGGTCACTAGCTTTGCTGAATCGGTCCGACCGAGTTTATCAATTCGTTCCCACCGAGATTGGCAAGTTGTGTGTAACGGTTAGATTTTGTGTGGTGGCTATATATACCCCTCCACCTCCTCTTTATTCGTAGAGAGAGCCATCATAACGAACCTACACTTCCAACTTACCTTTTTCTGAGCGAGAACCACCTACACTTGTGTTGAGGCCAAGATATTCCATTCTTACCATATGAATCTTGATCTCTAGCCATCCCAAGTTGCTTTCCACCAAATCCATATCCTATGAGAGAGAGTTGAGTGTTGGGAGACTATCATTTGAAGCAAAAGAGCAAGGAGTTCATCATCAACACACCATTTCTTACTTCTTGGAGAGTGGTGTCTCCTAGATTGGCTAGGTGTCACTTGGGAGCCTCCGACAAGATTGTGGAGTTGAACCAAGGAGTTTGTAAGGGCAAGGAGATCGCCTACTTCGTGAAGATCTATCACTAGTGAGGAAAGTCCTTCGTGGGCGATTTCCATGGTGGGATAGACAAGGTTGCTTCTTCGTGGACCCTTCGTGGGTGGAGCCCTCAGTGGACTCGCGCAGCCGTTACCCTTCGTGGTTTGAAGTCTCCATCAACGTGGATGTACAATACCACCACCTATCGGAACCACGACAAAAACATCCGTGTCTCCTATTGCGTTTGAATCTTCCAAACCCCTCCCTTTACATTCTTGCAAGTTGCATGCTTTACTTTCCGCTGCTCATATACTCTTTGCATGCTTGCTTGAATTGTGTTAAGATTGCTTGACTTGTCCAAAGTTGCTAAAATCTGCGAAGAACTAAAATTGGGAAAAGGATAAGTTTTTATTTGGTCAAGTAGTCTCCATTTGCTTTGATTTCCATAGCTTTTGGTTGTCATAGCCTTGGTTTCACAACCTAGGAGAGTATGGTGTCTAACGAGGGAAGTTACCACCGTAGAGGTCCTTACTTTGATGGTACTAATTTTTCTAGTTGGAAGTATAAGTTGAAAATGCATATTCTTGGACATAACCCCGCCGTATGGGCTATTGTGTGTATTGGCTTCTAAGGTGAATTCTTTGATGGGAGAGAACCAAACCGTGAAGCTACCGTGGAAGAGTTGAAGATGCTGCAATACAATGCTCAAGCTTGTGATATCCTATTCGATTGATTGTGCCCCGAAGAATTCAACAAAATCAGCCATCTTGAGAATGCAAAGGAAATTTGGGATACTTTGATTGATATGCACGAAGGTACCGACTCCGTCAAGGAATCCAAGTTGGATGTGCTTCAAAGTTAGCTTGACAAGTTCAAAATGAAGGATGGTGAAGGTGTCGCTGAAATGTACTCTAGGCTTGCTCTTATCACAAATGAGGTCGCCGGCTTAGGAAGTGAAGAGATGACCGACAAATTCATCATCAAGAAGATCCTAAGAGCTTTGGAAGGAAAATATGATACCATATGCACATTTATCCAAATGATGCCCAGTTACAAAGATCTCAAGCCAACGGAAGTCATTGGAAGAATTGTTGCTCATGAGATGTCACTCAAGGATAAGGAGGAGCTCCATAACAAGTCAAGTGGTGCTTACAAAGCCTCATGTGAAGCTCCCACATAAGCAAGTGAGAAACAAACCTTCAATGAAGAATTGAGCCTAATGGTGAAGAACTTCAACAAGTTCTACAAGAGTAGAAGCAAAGAGAAAAGTTCCAAGTCAAGGTCCTAGAATGACAAAACATCTTCTAGTTGAGAGTGAAATTGCTACAATTGTGGAAGACCTGGACACTATTCCAATGAGTGTACGACACCCTACAAGAGAAGAGAAGATTCTCCAAAAAGAAGAAGTAGAAGAGAAGAATCACCATCAAGAGAGAGAAGGAGTAGAGATGATCTTTATGAACGAAGAACATGCTAGAGAAGCAAGGATTCGGAAAGGAAGGACAAGTCATCAAGGAGCTACACAAAACGAAGTCATCAAGCTCGGAGTGATTGTCGGAGTCGGAGCTCGGAGTGATTGTCAGCACCCACTCCACCAGCTCCATCTACATCAACTGATGCCTTCGTCCTTGGAGTTTTATCTACACCACCACCTGAAGACCAAGCCTGAGAGTTGATATAGCACTATGCATTTTTATGAACTTTTTGGTAACTTGTTGCCAAAGGGGAGAAAATGTATAGATCATAGGCTTCGAGAGAGAGTGTTTCTTTTTATTCTCTCTTATTGTTTGGTGGTTGAACTTCGTTTATTTGCTTGTTTGAGATACTTTATGCTTTTGTGTGATAGTTGGATGATCATGTGTTTGATCATATGCTACCTTAATACTTGTTGGATGACATTATCCTTTTATATCCCCATATGATCATTCACTTTGCTTGGTGATGAGTGCATGTATTTAATTATTATCATTTTGAGCGCTCCACCAAGATGTATGTGACGTGGAAGAGTAACCCATGATCCTAACTCATTGTGCATTTGCAGTCCAAAGCAAATCTTAAATTATGAACAAATTTAGGGGGAGCTCTTGCTTTTCACATACTTCTCAAAGCGACAATGTTTTTCATTCTTATTATCATTTGTCGAAGCTTTGATCTATATGTTGTCATCAAATACCAAAAAGGGGGAGATTGAAAGTGCAACTATCCCGAGGTGGTTTTGGTAATTCCTAACAACATATAGCTCATTGAGCTAATGGCATTTCAAGATTAATATCTCAGGAAAGCTCAATGATTGCCATGGCATGGATGAGAAAAGTGGACCCCTCAAAATGATAAGGACAAAAGGATTGGCTCAAGCTCAAAGCTCAAGACTCTACATTTTCTATTTTAGTGATCCAAGATCACATTGAGTCTATAGGAAAAGCCAATAATATCAAGGAGGGATGAGGTGTTGCTTAATGAGGCTCTTGCTCGAAGTGCTTAGTGATATGCTCCAAAACCCTCAACTACTTTCTCACATCCACATATGACCTAAACCAAAAGTCAAACTCGGCCCCACCGATTCTTTCTATCCGGCGTCACTGTGTTCAAATGTCATCGCCACTGCCACAAACCCTAGGCAAATCGGTCTCACCGATAGGGATCTCGGTCTCACCGAGATGGGATTGTAATCTCCATGTTTCCCTTCGTAACGTTTCGGTCCCACCGAGATGAGTGATCGGTCCCACCAAGATTGCAATGTAAACTCTCTGTTTCCCTTTTGTAACATTTTGGTCTCACCGAAATGAGCGAATCGGTCCCACCGAGTTTACCTGACCAACTCTCTGGTTAGCTTATTACCAAAATCGGTCTCACCGAGTTTGTGTAATCGGTCTCACCGAGATTACGTTATGCCCTAACCCTAACCATATCGGTCCTACCGAGTTGCATGTCGATCCAACTGAAAACCCTAATGGTCACTAGCTTTGCTGAATCGGTCCGACCGAGTTTATCAATTCGTTCCCACCAAGATTGGCAAGTTGTCTGTAAAGGTTAGATTTTGTGTGGAGGCTATATATACCCCTCCACCTCCTCTTTATTCGTAGAGAGAGCCATCAGAATGAACCTACACTTCCAACTTACCTTTTTCTGAGAGAGAACCACCTACACTTGTGTTGAGGCCAAGATATTCCATTCTTACCATATGAATCTTGATCTCTAGCCTTCCCAAGTTGCTTTCCACCAAATCCATATCCTATGAGAGAGTGTTGATTGTTGGGGAGACTATTATTTGAAGCACAAGAGCAAGGAGTTCATCATCAACACACCATTTGTTACTTCTTGCAGAATGGTGTCTTCTAGATTGGCTAGGTGTCACTTGGGATTAGTGGCACCTAGGATTTGTTACTTCTTTCAATCCTACAGATGGTTGGCTGGTGAGCTTTGATTAGTGGCACCTAGGATGGGTCTCGGTGCCTCTGAGCTTTAGTTTTTAACAAAGCTTACCTTCCACGGCATGCCTCGACGTGCTTGGAACAGCGAGTCCATGAATGAGCTTATCAACGACCTTGGAGGTGAGCTCGTAAGTATGTTTGTTCCTCTAGACAGCTAGGCTCTAACGGTTATGGCTTGGATGAAGAAGCCGTCCATCACACCGAAGGTGATTGGTGTTGAGATACCGGTGGAAGAACCGGGGTTGTACTATTCATCGCCACCAAGGCCGCCGCGGACCACGTTAGGGATGTACCTATATCGAGTGTCCGTGCATGTCGAAGAAGTGGTCAATCCATCAATCGAAGTCCTGCCGCTGCCGCTGGTGCCAGGGTCCGTCGACGACGTCCATTACAGGAGTCAACATCAGACTTTCCCCGTGTTGCTCGGAACGATAGATGGCACATGGCCTACTCCATCGCGCGCCGAAGGCCACTACTTCTTTGGGAGAAGTGGCATGGCTGGCTGCCTGTATGTGCTCTAATTTGAGGTAACAACTGAATCTTGTCAGATGCTAGTTAAACCGAGCTATGGGTGTGAAGGACTGATGTGCCTGTACATTTGATTGGAACCTGTTGTAATTTTGTACCTGAACTTTTTTTAGAAAGAGTTGTACGTCAACTTAATGTGCTAGCAGAACTTATTGTGTTGTCTGTCTATTTTCTTTGCACAACATTCAAGATATTTCCCCGTCAACTTAATGTGCTAGATGAACTGTTATGTACGAGTTCATTGGTTTCAACATAGCCCTACCCGTAGCGATCCAATGCTTCCATCCTGATTGTGCCGCCTGCATGAAATTTTTGTATGCAAGTTCAGTGTGCTATGTGATACGTCTTGAGCACTGCGTTGGATTTCCCCGAAGAGGAAGGGATGATGCAGCAAAGTAGCTTAAGTATTTCCATTAGTTTTTGAGAACCAAGGTATCAATCCAGTAGGAGGCTACAATCGAGTCCCTCATACCTACACAAAAACAATAGCTCAACGCAACCAACGCGCTTAGGGGTTGTCAATCCCTTCACAGTCACTTACGAAAGTGAGATCTGATAGAGATGATAAATAATATTTTTGGTATTTTTGATATAGAGATGCAAAGTAAATAAACTAAAAGCAAAGTAAAAGCAAAAGCAATAATAAAGTGATGGAGATTGATATGATGAGAAAGAGACTCGGGGGCCATAGGTTTCACTATTGGCTTCTCTCAAGAGCATAAGTATTCTATGGTGGGTGAACAAATTACTGTTGAGCAATTGACAGAATTGAGCATAGTTATGAGAATATCTAGGTATGATCATGTATATAGGCATCACGTCCGAGACAAGTAGACCAAAATGATTCTGCATCTACTACTATTACTCCACTCATCGACCGCTATCCAGCATGCATCTAGAGTATTAAGTTAAAAACAGAGTAACACTTTAAGCAAGATGACATGATGTAGACGGATAGTTTCATGAAATATGATTAAAACCCCATCTCAATGGCAACAATACAATACGTGCCTTGCTGCCCCTTCTGTCACTGGGAAAGGACACCTTAAGATTGAACCCAAAGCTAAGCACTTCTCCCATGGCAAGAACAACCAATCTAGTAGGCCGAACCAAACTGATAATTCGAAGAGACATGCAAACATAACCAATCATACATAAAAGAATTCAGAGAAGATTCAAATATTATTCATAGATAGACTGGATCATAAACCCACAATTCATCGGTCTCAACAAACACACCACAAAAACAAGATTACATTGAATAGATCTCCACAAGAGAGGGGGAGAACATTGTATTGAGATCCAAAAAGAGAGAAGAAGCCATCTAGCTACTAGCTATAGACCCATAGGTCTGAAGTAAACTACTCACACTTCATCGAAGGGGCTTGGATGATGATGTACAAGCCCTCCGTGATCGATGGCACCTCCGGCGGAGCTCCGGAACAGGCCCCAAGATGGGATCTCGTGGATACAGAAAGTTGCGGTGGTGGAATTAGGTTTTTGGCTCCTCCTCTGATCGTTTGGGGATACGTGGATATATATGGGAGGAAGAAGTACGTCGGTGGAGCTTCGAGGGGCCCACGAGGCAGGGGGCGCGCCCTCCACCCTCGTGACCACCTCGTGGCTTTCTTGACGGAGGGTCCAAGTCTCCTGGATCTTATCTGATGAGAAAATCACGTTTCCGAAGGTTTCATTCCGTTTGGACTCCGTTTGATATTCCTTTTCTTCGAAACCCTAAAACAGGCAAAAAATAGCAATTCTAGGCTGGGCCTCCGGTTAATAGGTTAGTCCCAAAAATGATATAAAAGTGGATAATAAAGCCCAATAATGTCTAAAACAGTAAATAATATAGCATGGAGCAATCAAAAATTATAGGTACAGTGGAGATGTATCAAGCATCCCCAAGCTTAATTCCTGCTCATCCTCGAGTAGGTAAATGATAAAAACAGAATTTTTGATGCGGAGTGCTACTTGGCATAATTTTAATGTAACTCTTCTTAATTGTGGTATGAATATTAAGATCCAAAAGATTCAAGACAAAAGTTCATATTGACATAAAAATGATAATACTTCAAGCATACTAACTAAGCAATTATGTCTTCTCAAAATAACATGGCCAAAGAAAGTTCATCCCTAAAAAATCATATGGTTCAGTCATGTTTCATTTTCATCACACAAGAATGCTCTCATCATGCACAACCCCGATGACAAGCCAAGCAATTGTTTCATACTTTAGTAATCTCAAACCTATAAACTTTCACGCAATATATGAGCGCGAGCCATGGACATAGCACTATGGGTGGAATAGAATATAATGAAGGGGGGTTATGTGGAGAAGACAAAAAGGAGAAAGTCTCACATCAACGAGGCTAATCAATGGGCTATGGAGATGCCCATCGATTGATGTTAATGCAAGGAGTAGGGATTGCCATGCAACGGATGCACTAGAGCTATAAATGTATGAAAGCTCAACAAAAGAAACTAGTGGGTGTGCATCCAACTTGCTTGCTCAAGAAGACATAGGGCACTTGAGGAGGCCCATTGTTGGAATATACAAGCCAAGGTCTATAATGAAAAATTCCCACTAGTATATGAAAGTGATAACATGAGAGACTCTCTACTATGAAGATCATGGTGTTACTTTGAAGCACAAGTATGGTAAAAGGATAGTAACATTGTCCCTTCTCTCTTTTTCTCTCATTTTTTGGGCCTTCTCTTTTTTTATGGCCTTTATTTTTTTTGGGCCTTCTCTTTTTTTATGGCCTTTCTTTTTTTATATACCTCACTTGGGACAATGCTTTAATAATGATGATCATCACACTTCTATTTATTTACAACTCAATGATTACAACTCGATACTAGAACAAAGATGACTCTATATGAATGCCTTCAGCGGTGTACTGGGATATGCAATGAACCAAGAGTGACATGTATGAAAGAATTATGAACGGTGGCTTTGCCACAAATACTATGTCAACTACATGATCATGCTAAGCAATATGACAATGATGAATGTGTCATGATAAACGGAATGATGGAAAGTTGCATGGCAATATATCTCGGAATGGCTATGGAAATGCCATAATAGGTAGGTATGGTGGCTGTTTTGAGGAAGATATAAGGAGGTTTATGTGTGAAAGAGCATATCATATCACGGGGTTCGGATGCACCGGCGAAGTTTGCGCCAACTCTCAATGTGAGAAAGGGCAATGCATGGTACCGAAGAGGCTAGCAAAGATGGAAAGGTGAGAGTGCGTATAATCTATGGACTCAACATTAGTCATAAAGAACTCACATACTTATTGAAAAAATCTACAAGTCATAAAAAACCTCAGCACTACGCGCATGCTCCTAGGGGGATAGATTGGTAGGAAAAGACCATCGCTCGTCCCCTACCGCCACTCATAAGGAAGACAATCAAATAACACCTCATGTTTCCAATTTGTTGCATAACGTTTACCATACGTGCATGCTACGGGACTTGCAAACCTCAACACAAGTATTTCTCAATTTCACAACTACTCAACTACCATGACTTTGATATTATTACCTCCATATCTCAAAAAAATCATCAAGCATCAAACTTTTCTTAGTATTCAACACACTCATACGAAAGTTTTATTATTAATCTTTGCATACCAAGCATATTAGGATTTTAAGAAAATTACCATGCTATTAAGACTCTCAAAATAATCTAAGTGAAGCATGAGAGAACAATAGTTTCTATAAAACAAATCCGCCACCGTGTTCTAAAAGATATAAATGAAGCACTAGAGCAAAACTATAAAGCTCAAAAGATATAAGTGAAGCACATAGAGTATTCTATCAAATTCCAAATCATGTATGGCTCTCTCAAAAGGTGTGTACAGAAAGGATGATTGTGATAAACTAATAAGCAAAGAATCAACTCATAAAAGACGCTCCAAGCAAAACACATATCATGTGGTGAATAAAAATATAGCTCCAAGTAAAGTTACCGATAGAAGTAGACGAAAGAGGGGATGCCTTCCAGGGCATCCCCAAGCTTTGGCTTTTAGGTGTCCTTAGATTATCTTGGGGGTGCCATGGGAATCCCCAAGCTTAGGCTCTTGCCACTCCTTGTTCCATAATCCATCAAATCTTTACCCAAAACTTGAAAACTTCACAACACAAAACTTAAAGTAGAAAATCTCGTGAGGTCCGTTCGCGAAAGAAAACAAAAGACCACTTCAAGGTACTGTAATGAACTCATTCTTTATTTATATTGGTGTTAAACCTACTTTATTCCAACTTCTCTATGTATTATAAACTATTTTACTAGCCATAGATTCATCAAAATAAGCAAACAACACACGAAAAACAGAATCTGTCAAAAACAGAACAGTCTATAGTAATCTGTAGCTAGCGCAAGATCTGGAACCCCAAAAATTCTAAAATAACATTCTGGACGTGAGGAATTTATCTATTAATCTTCTGCAAAAAGAATTAACTAAATAGCACTTTCCAAATAAAAATGACAGCAGTTCTCGTGAGCGCTAAAGTTTCTGTTTTTATAGCAAGTTTAACAAGACTTTCCCCAAGTCTTTCCAACGGTTCTACTTGGAACAAACACTAATTAAACACAAAAAACACAACTATCGGTGTCAAAACCGGCGGATCTCGGGTAGGGGGTCCCGAACTGTGCGTCTAGGATCGATGGTAACAGGAGGCAGGGGACACGATGTTTACCCAGGTTCGGGCCCTCTTGATGGAGGTAATACCCTACGTCCTGCTTGATTGATATTGATGATATGAGTACTACAAGAGTTGATCTACCATGAGATCGTAGAGGCTAAACCCTAGAAGCTAGCCTATGATTATGATTGTTTGTATATGATCTATCGACTAGCCTAGCCTCGGTTTATATAATGCACCAGAGGCCTAGGATAACAAGAGTCCTAGCCGAATACGCCGGTGGGGAGGAGTCCTTGTCTTGATCACCAAGTCTTGTGGAATCTTCCATGAATGCGGCAACTATCCAAACTAGCCCATGAGTTTACGGCCATGGGGGTCCTCGGCCCAATCTAACAGATCGGGAGTTGACGTGGTGAGTACCCCCTTGTCCAGGACACCGTCAGTAGCCCCCTGAAATGGTCTTCAAGTTAGGGACGCTCCTTGATTCTTCCGAACTGCTCTTCATCTTCGGTGGTCGGTCTTGAAAATTGGTTCAACAAATCTTCTCATCCTCGATCTTGAGGATCGCCGAAATGCATTTGACGAGTTTACACGTCGGGTATCCGAGGAGCCCCTTTAAGTTTCCGGCCTTTATCAATGCCTTGTTATTTTTATGCCATACCTCGGGTTTGAAGTTGTTCCCGGGAGGCAGTGTCCTCTTGCATCCGAGCTCCAACGCCGGACTGTATTCGAGGTATATTTTGCAGCCAAGCTCCAACGTCGGGCTGCTTCCGAGCTCCAACGCCAGAATGTATCCGAGCTCCAATGCCGGATTGCATAAGAGTATTATTATAGCCGAGCTCCAACGCCAAACTGCATCCGAGGTGTCATATCACCTTGGTTCAAAATAGTTGAAGGAGTTTAGCCGAGCTTAATGCTGGAAAAGCCCTCTATGGAGCCAGCCACTAGCGCCTGAGCTTTATGCTGGACTGCTTCCGAGGTGGTGCACCACCCGACCGTGGGCCGATTTTTTGTCAATATTTTTTATTGGTGCAATTTATTCTCGGCCGAGATATATAGCCAGTAGCCCTCAAGGTCTGTATCGGTCTAAAACCCGAGATGCACCTGAAGGATGACGTAAGACCGCTGATCCCAGTAGCCGCTGAGACTCAGGTTGATTTGCAAAATTGGCCTGAGGATCAAGTCCTAGCTCGGCAGAATACTTCGGGACACAAAAAACAGCGTGCTTAGTCCTCGAGACTTAGGTTGGGTGCGGCCGACCAACCTGAGGATCAAAATCTCCTCGGCAACTGTATTGCACTTAAAATTTCGACATTGAACAGGAAATGCAGTAGCCCACGAGATACTGGTCGGGTGGCAACACCAGATCAGGGGATCGATGTGCCCCTTTAATATTTTTAAATAATAAGCCCGAAGCCCAGTAGCCCCCAAGCCTTAATGCGGGCACGGGTGGCCGAATTAAGGATCGATATCCATAGTAAAATCACAAATTATGTGTAATGACTCTATGTATCCAAGTACTTTACATCATTAATGCTCAGATGCGCATTGTACAAAACTTTGTTGACCGACCATCGGCTTCCACCTCCTCAGCTAGTAGCCGAGGAGTGTTTGTCCTACTTTATAAAGCATTTATGAGGGCAAAGATTTACGACAAACGAGGCAATCTGGCCATACGGTTTTATAAACAAAGGTACGCAGAGAGATATGTTATATTACTGTTTAACATAAGAAATGTCTTCCAAAGAAAATAGTCCTGCTATCGGTTCCTTTCTTTGGGTTGTCATGCTAAGCATGATCATGAAACCTCATCTCTAATGTAAGAGCAAAATATCAAGGATTTAGTTTGGGAGGCCAGTTAATAGCCCCCGGTAGTGTTCGGCGACAGTCGAGGTCAAGCCATAAACACTTCGGCCATTGTTATGAATGGCCCGTCATTTAACACAGTCATCAGATCGCTGACCAGTTTACGCTTATTGTGACAGTCAGTTTTTGGCTTTCTCCACTAAGGTGCTTAACCATGTGAGCTGGAAGCACAATCGCAGTGGTCCTCCCTTTGCACGCCTAGCCGAACAAAGCGGAATGTAGGAAGCAAGTGCTGGAGTCGGGCAACCCAACTATTGAACGAAGACACAATTCGAAATCGATGCATATATAGCAATATCCGAGGATGTTTTTGCCGAATCTCTAAAGGTGTCTGGCGTTGCACTACGAGACTTGTGCTGAAAACACACAAATAGTTTGAAAGTTTCATAAGCTTGGAAAACCAAAAAACGTCAATAAAAACATGACGTCCGAACAAGATCAAGTGTTCGGTGCCAATCCGAAAATTGTCCTTAGAGAAAAAAGTGCTTCTGTCGTGCTTTAACATGACACATCCTATCTCAAGACTTCAAGCGGGTCAGCCTACGGCTTCAACCTCCTATCCCGTGGGCGGAGTACTTCTCATTAGGTCAGTTTAGCAAACTAAACTCTAGCGGCTTTGAGAGAGAAATTAGGCTCCCCGGCTAATGACCACACGCTCGTGTCGAAAAAAGGAGTGATAAATAATAATAGTAATAAAAACTTTGCAATGAGTAAGAAGAAGAACACTTATTATAAAATGGCTCATATAAATTTAAGAGCCCCCAAGTGACATAATTTTATGTATAATGATTGTATGTACCGAAGTACTTATATCATATTTGTGTTCACCCGAACTTTAAACGCGTCTTAACCGACCGTCGGCTTCTCCCTCTTTGGCCAAGGGCCAAAAAGTGTCATGTACTCCGCCTGTTGAGAGTATCGACGGTGTTTCCGATGACCAGGCAATCAGGCCATAAGGTTGTAACAGACAAAGCGCGCTTAGGGAACTTATGCTATATTACTAACAAAGTGTAAGAAGCATCTTCGAAGAAAATAGTACCCCCACCGATACCTTTCTTCAGTGCTCATTATTACTATGAGACTTGTGCAATAGATTTTTTGTACTCATGAGTTCCGTTGTGTGCCGACCATGATTGAAAACAATAAGAGCGCTAGCTTTCGGCTTCACCCAGTCTGAGGTCAGAGCTCGGATGACCCGGTCGTGACAATCGTAGAGGTGCTCCCTTTACTCCCTAGCCGAACAATCGGGAACGTAGGGGTAAACACAGGAGCTAGGCAACCAGCTTGCAAATTGCTTAGGTCAATATGGTGCATATTGTGGCGTAATACACGAACAAGGAACGAAGCCGTACAAGTATAAGCATATGCAAGAGGAAAAGATCCATCAAGGGAGCCCCCAAATAAACGGGGTATTTGAATCTGTGTGTCACAAACAAAGTTTTGACAAGGAGATTCTCTACAAGGAAATTTTTTTCAAAAAGGTATAATGCTTGGTTGAACCGAACACAAGTTAAAACTTTAAAACTTTGAGCATGAAGGCAACTTAGCTGGTTAATGTGTTCGGTATTGATGACGCGGTCCAAGCTTGCTGCGGGACAAGGTTCCATCCCCCAAGCCGGTCCCAAGGTGGCGGAGCAAAGAGCTCAGCCCTCCGAAGTGGTGACAAAGCATGGTCAATGCAGGCTGGCAGAGTCATGCCGAAGTCCCTGGCATGGGGTAATGAAGTGTTGACGAAGCCCCCCGTCCAGCCGAGGTGACGTGGTATGTCAGTACGCCAAGTTGATGATATTTCCCAACCCGGATCATTTTCCTGTGCACAAAAAATAGTGCAAATCAGAGATAATAGTAATAATAATAATTAAAAAAATCATTGCATAATAAATCATTTATGCAAAGTGAGTAAAAAAATTATGGCCTGGCGCCGAAGTCAATGTCGATGCAGGGCGTCGGCGTGATGCGGTAAAGGCGTGGCAAAGCCTGAATTCACAGGTCAGTCCGCGTTCCGGATGCGGCGTTCACCGGATCACGTACGGAAACTGACCGAACCACCATGCGACCATCGTTAATGCGGCCATCATTTGATAGACCTATGTACAGATGATGGAACAAACCAGAGTAATAATTTCTTGGCAAAATAAACCCAACAAGCAAAAATTGTTAGGATTAATAGCACCTGGTTTATTTATTGTAGCATTCCGAAGAAAAGCGACTCCCAAAATCAGGAATCGATCCGCACACCCATTGCCTGATGGGCGATAAAGCGATGGCCTGGTGATGCTGGCAAAGGTTGGCTTGCCGAGGCGAAGCCCTCGGTCCAGCTAACGTGATGGAGTAGTTCGGCTATTGACGCCGAAGTCTCCGGAGTAGGTTGATGAAGAGATGGCGAAGCCCCCAGTCCAGCTGAGATGTTGAAGCCTCGATGTCAGCCGATGAGTCGAAGTAGGTCGGCGTGATGGACACCGGT
Source organism: Triticum urartu (assembly GCF_003073215.2). Taxonomy (NCBI): domain Eukaryota; kingdom Viridiplantae; phylum Streptophyta; class Magnoliopsida; order Poales; family Poaceae; genus Triticum; species Triticum urartu. The sequence goes on from NC_053027.1 coordinate 119,576,943, forward strand.
TTGAAGAAGCAACAGTGCGGCCCTGCCGATGCAGGTCATGACGTGGTCCATGCAGGCTTGATGAAGTGACCGTGCGGCGATGCCGGTATGCCTGCTTCGTGTAATCCATGGGGCGGCGATGTTGGTGATGATTTATCCTTCGCGATGCCGGACTCTTGTTCGGTTTGCCGAGATGATGATCCAAAGAAGTTGAGCTCGGCTCAACAAAGTGACAACGTGTCTAGCGCACGTCGGCAGCCTTGGAGCAATATTGCCGGACTGGTTTGATACCAGCATGATGATGAAGATGACCTCAGGGGAGGCTTAAAAATTTACGGGCACGTGTTTAAAAACAACGCACAATACCCTAGAAGAGAATAACTCTAAAAAGGTTGTCCAATATCACGTTCATAAAGAAACATGAATTTGGGTCGGATCCGTATTCGCGCAAAAAACGGATCTGAAAATTGGTCCACTCATCGGAAGGTTCCCGGAGTTTGAACCTTCAGATCGAGCTGAAATTTGGAGGGTTGGTAGATCTAGGAATTCTGAAGTAGATGAACGGTTGGATCTTCCAGAGGACCTCCGAGCTGGGCTCTGGAGACCACGCCCTAAACTCGTCCAGATTCCCGTCCAGATTTGACAGGGCTCCGATATATCGTAGATTGTCGGAGATTCCTCCATCGGAACTCGACGAAATTTTGCATGGTTGTTGTAGACGTAATTCCGCACTATTTCACCAAAGCAATCGTCAAACTAGCGCTCGAGGAGGTGGTGACGGCGAATACAAGTTCCCTGTCCATAAAAACAGCACGGCCGCCCGAGGGAAATGTTAATGTTGAGCCCTCGAGCTCCATGGATGACTCCTATATGATCATGATAGAGATCGGAGTTGATGTTGAAGAACGCCCCCATCCGAACATGACGATTGGAGATGGAGCACGGTCCTCGGTCGAGCCAAGGTGACGAGTCAAGCCGACGACGAAGATGCCGGCGTCGCAGTTGACCTGCGGGCGAGCCATTGATCCTTTTGCCGATCACACGGCGGAACTCTCAATGAAATCACCAATGTCGGTGTAAAAACCGGGGGATCTCAGGTAGGGGTTCCCGAACTGTGCGTCTAGGATCGATGGTAACAGTCGGCAGGGGACACGATGTTTACCCAGGTTCGGGCCCTCTTGATGGAGGTAATACCCTACGTCCTGCTTGATTGATATTGATGATATGAGTATTACAAGAGTTGATCTACCACGAGATCATAGAGGCTAAACCCTAGAAGCTAGCCTATGATTATGATTGTTTGTATATGATCTATCGACTAGCCTGGCCTCGGTTTATACAATGCACCAGAGGGCTAGGATAACAAGAGTCCTAGCCGAATACGCCGGTGGGGAGGAGTCCTTGTCTTGATCACCAAGTCTTGTGGAATCTTCCATGTATGCGGCAACTGTCCGAGTTGGCCCATGAGTATACGGCCATGGGGGTCCTCGGCCCAATCTAACAGATCAAGAGATGACGTGGTGAGTACCCCCTAGTCCAGGACACCGTCAACAACCAAAACAGAGGCTAAATAATTTATTTATTGAATAACAGGAAGGATAAATATTGGGTTGTCTCCCAACAAGCGCTTTTCTTTAAATCCTTAAACCTAGGCATTGATAATTTTAATGATGCTCACATGAAAGACAAGAATTGAAGCACAAAGAGAGCATCATAAAACAAGTGACAAACACATATAAGTCTAACATACTTCCTATGCATAGGCATTTTATAGGCAAACAAATTGTCGAGGCAAGCGAAAACTAGCATATGCAAGGAAGAGGAAAGAAACAATAGCAATCTCAACATAACTAGAGGTAATTTAGTAACATGAAAATTTCTACAACCATATTTTCCTCTCTCATAGTAATTACATGTCGGATCATAAGCAAATTCAACAATATAGCTATCACATAAAATATTCTCAACATGATCCACATGGATGCAAAGTTGGCACTTTTTCGAAATAGTGGGATTAACATTAACAAAGTCATGACCTTCCCAAACGCACTTTTATCAAAAACTTCATAAGATTGAAAATTCTCCAAATATGTGGGATCTAAAGTTGACATTCTTCCAAACCCACTTTCATTATTATTGAAAACATTATAATCAATCTCATATTCATCATGGGGCTTAAATAAATTTTCAAGATCAAAAGAAGAATCACCCCAATCATGATCGTTGCAACAAGTAGAGGACATAGCAAAATTAGCATCCCCAAGATTAGGGTTTCGCAAATTATTTGCACAATTGACATTAATAGAATTTATAATAACATCATTACAATCATGCTTTTTATTCAAAGATCTATCGTGAATCACTTCATAAAATACTTCATCGCAATTTTTAGATTCACGAATTTCAAGCAAAACTTCATAAAGATAATCTAGTGCACAAAACTTACTAGCAATTGGTTCAACATTACTGGTTCTCTTAAAAAGATTAGCAAGAGGATGGGGATCCATAAATCTTAGGTTCTTTGTTTAGTAATAAATAAATGACTATTCCAACCATACGAGCAAACAAGAAATGGGCAAAAGAGGCAAATAGAGAGGCAGGATAGAGAGAGAGGGCAAATAAAACGGCAAGGGTGAAGTGGGGGAGAGGAAAATGAGAGGCAAATGGCAAATAATGTAATGTGGGAGATAAGGGTATGTGATGGGTACTTGGTATGTTGACTTTTGCGCAGACTCCCCGACAACGGCGCCAGAAGTTCTTCTTGCTACCTCTTGAGCACTGCGTTGGATTTACCCGAAGAGGAAGGGATGATGCAGCAAAGTAGCATAAGTATTTCCCTCAGTTTTTGAGAACCAAGGTATCAATCCGGTAGGAGGCTAGGCTCGAGTCCCTCGTACCTACACAAAAACAACAGCTTAACGCAACCAACGCGCTTAGGGGTTGTCAATCCCTTCACGATCACTTATGAAAGTGAGATCTGGTAGAGATGATAAATAATATCTTTGGTATTTTTGATATAGAGATGCAAAGTAAATAAAGTAAAAACAAAGCAATAATAAAGTGATGGAGATTGATATGATGAGAAGGAGACCCGGGGGCCATAGGTTTCACTATTGGCTTCTCTCAAGAGCATAAGTATTCTACGATGGGTGAACAAATTACTGTTGGGCAATTGACAGAATTGAGCATAGTTATGAGAATATCTAGGTATGATCATGTATATAGGCATCATGTCCGAGACAACTAGACCAAAACAATTCTGCATGTACTACTATTACTCCACTCATTGACCGCTATCCAGCATGCATCTAGAGTACTAAGTTAAAAACAAAGTAACACTTTAAGCAATATAACACGATGTAGAGGGATACATTCATGCAATATGATAAAAACCCCATCTTGTTATCCTCGATGGCAACAATACAATACGTGCCTTGCTGCCCCTTCTGTCACTGGGAAAGGACACCGCAAGTTTGAACCCAAAGCTAAGTGAGGGAGTCCTGGATTAGGGGTTCTCCGGACAGCGTGTCGTGTCCGGATGGGACTCTACTTGGCGTGGAAGCCAAGCTAGGCAATACGTATATGGATATCTCCTCCTTTGTAACCGACCTTGTGTAACCCTAGCCCTCTCCAGTGTCTATATAAACCGAAGGGTTTTAGTCCGTAGGACAAAAATCACTACATACAACCATACCATAGGCTAGCTTCTAGGGTTTAGCCTTTCTGATCTCGTGGTAGATCTACTCTTGTAACACCCATATCATCAATATTAATCAAGCAGGACATAGGGTTTTACCCCCATCAAGAGGGGCCGAACCTGGGTAAAACTTCGTGTGCCTTGCCCCCTGTTACCATCTGGCCTAGACGCACAGTTCGGGACCCCCTACCCGAGATCCACCGGTTTTGACACTGACATTGGTGCTTTCATTGAGAGTTCCTCTGTGTCGTCGCCGTTAGGCTTGATGGCTCCTACTATCATCGATAGCGATGCGATCCAGGGTGAGACTTTTCTCCCCGGACAGATCTTCATATTCGGCGGCTTTGCACTGTGGGCTAATTCGCTTGGTCGTCTGGAGCAGATTGAAAGCTACGCCCCTGGCCATCGGGTCAGATTTGGAAGTTTGAATTACACGGCCAACATCCGTGGGGACTTGATCTTCGATGGATTCGAACCACAGCCGGGCGCGCCGCACTGTCGCTATGGGTATGACCTAGCTCTGCCACCGAACAGTACCCCAGAAGCCGCGCCCACATCAGCTCCGACCCTTAGCTCGGAGCCAACTGCGCCAATCGAGGACGGGTGGCTAGACACCGTCTCAGGTGCTGCAGTCTCAAAGGCGATCGAGCCAAACACCAGCATAATCCTCTACACAGCCCTTGTCTCCAAGGTGCCGGACTCTCTTCCGGACCCCGAACCATCCGCGCCCCTGCCAATCGAATCAGATTGGGCGCCGATCATGTGTTGGGGAACGTAGCAGAATTTTAAAATTTTCTATGCATCACCAAGATCAATCTATGGAGTCATCTATCAACGAGGAAGAGAGGAGTGCATCTACATACCCTTGTAGATCACGAGCGGAAGCGCTCAAGAGAACGGGGTTGATGGAGTCGTACTCGACGTGATTCAAATCACCGATGACCAAGTGCCGAACGGACGGCACCTCCGCGTTCAACACACGTACAGTTGGGAGACATCTCCTCCTTCTTGATCCAGCAAGGGGGAAGGAGAGGTTGATGAAGATCCAACAGCACGACGGCGTGGTGCTGGAAGCAACAGTGATCTCGGCAGGTCTTCGCCAAGCGCTGGGAGACGGAGGAGTGTTACGGGAGGGAGAGGGAGAGGGAGAGGCCAGGGGCTTAGGTGCGCAGCCCTCCCTTCCCCCCACTATATATAGGGTGCCTAGGGGGGCGCTGGCCCTAGGAGATCCAATCTCCTAGGGGGTGGCGGCCAAGGGGTGCCTTGCCCCCCAAGGCAAGGGTGGCGCCCCCACCCCTAGGGTTTCCAACCCTAGGCGCAGGGGGAGGCCCAAGGGGGGCGCACCAGACCACTAGGGGCTGGTTCCCCTCCCACTTCAGCCCATGGGGCCCTCTGGGATAGGTGGCCCCACCCGGTGGACCCCCGGGACCCTTCCCGTGGTCCCGGTACAATACCGGTGACCCCCGAAACCTTCCCGATGGCCGAAACTGGACTTCCTATATATGAATCTTCACCTCCGGACCATTCCGGAACTCCTCGTGACGTCCGGGATCTCATCCGGGACTCCGACAACTTTTGGGTTACCGTGTGCTAATATCTCTACAACCCTAGCGTCACCGAACCTTAAGTGTGTAGACCCTACGGGTTCGGGAGACATGCAGACATGACCGAGAAGCCTCTCTGGTCAATAACCAACAGCGGGATCTGGATACCCATGTTGGCTCCCACACGCTCCACGATGATCTCATCGGATGAACCACGATGTCGAGGATTAAATCAATCCGTATACAATTCCCTTTGTCAATCGGTACGTTACTTGCCCGAGACTCGATCGTCGGTATCCCAATACCTTGTTCAGTCTCATTACCGGCAAGTCACTTTACTCGTACCGTAATGCATGATCCCGTGATCAACCACTTGATCACATTGAGCTCATTATGATGATGCATTACCTAGTGGGCCCAGAGATACCTCTCCGTCATACGGACTGACAAATCGCAGTCTCGATTCGTGCCAACCCAACAGACACTTTCGGAGATACCTGTAATGTACCTTTATAGCCACCCAATTACGTTGTGACGTTTGGCACACCCCAGGCATTCCTACGGTATCCGGGAGTTGCACAATCTCATGGTGTAAGGAAATGATACTTGACATTCAGAAAAACTACAGCAAACGAACTACACGATCTTTGAGCTAAGCTTAGGATTGGGTCTTGTCCATCACATCATTCTCCTAATGATGTGATCCCGTTATCAATGACATCCAATGTCCATAGTCAGGAAACCATGACTATCTTTTGATCAACGAGCTAGTCAACTAGAGGCTCACTAGGGACGTGTTGTGGTCTATGTATTCACACATGTATTACGATTTCCAGATAACACAATTATAGCATGAACAATAGACAATTATCATGAACAAAGAAATATAATAATAACCATTTTATTATTGCCTCTAGGGCATATTTCCAATAGTCTCCCACTTGCACTAGAGTCAATAGTCCAGTTACATTGTGATGAATCGAACACCCATGCAGTTCTGGTGTTGATCATGTTTTTCTCTAGGGAGAGGTTTAGTCAACGGATCTGCCACATTCAGTTCCGTATGTATTTTACAAATCTCTATGTCTCCATTTTGAACACTTTCACGAATGGAGTAAACCCAAACGCTTTGATCATCTCATCAAAATGAATGTTCCAACTCCGAGATGCTTGCACCAGCCCATAAATCGAGCGTTGGAGCTTGCACACCTTGTCAGCATCTTTAGGATCGACAAAACCTTCCAGCTGCATCATATACAATTCTTCCTTAAGGAAACCATTAAGGAATGCCGTTTTGACGTCCATTTGCCATATCTCATAATCATAGAATGCGGCAATTGCTAACATGATTCAGACGGACTTCAGCTTCGCTACAGGTGAGAAAGTCTCATCGTAGTCAACCCCTTGAACTTGTCGATAACCCTTAGCGACAAGCCGAGCTTTATAGATGGTCACATTACCATCTGCGTTTGTCTTCTTCTTAAAGATCCATTTATTTTCTATGGCTCGCTGATCATCGGGCAAGTCAGTCAAAGTCCATACTTCATTTTCATACATGGATCCTATCTCGGATTTCATGGCTTCCAGCCATTTGTCAGAATCCGGGCCCGCCATCGCTTCTTCATAGTTCGAAGGTTCACCATTGTCTAACAACATGATTTCCAAGACAGGGTTGCCGTACCACTCTGGTGCGGAAGTGTCCTTGTGGACCTACGAAGTTCAGTAGTAACTTGATCTAAAGTTTCATGATCATCATCATTAACTACCTCTCTAGTCGGTGTAGGCACCTCAGGAACATTTTCTTGAGCTGCGCCACTTACCGGTTCAAGAGGTAATATTTCATCAAGTTCTACTTTCCTCCCACTTATTTCTTTCGAGAGAAACTCTTTCTCTAGAAAGGACCCATTCCTGGCAACAAAGATCTTGCCTTCGGATCTGAGGTAGAACGTATACCCAACAGTTTCTTTAGGGTATCCTATGAAGACGCATTTTTCCGACTTGGGTTCGAGCTTTTCAGGTTGAAGTTTCTTGACATAAGCATCGCATCCCCAAACTTTTAGAAACGACAGCTTAGGTTTCTTCCCAAACCATAACTCATACGGTGTCATCTCAACGGATTTCGACGGAGGCCTATTTAAAGTGAATGCAGCAGTCTCTAAAGCATAGCCCCAAAATGATAGCGGTAAATCGGTAAGAGACATCATAGATCGCACCATATCTAATAGAGTGCGATTATGACGTTCGGACACACCATTACGCTGAGGTGTTCCAGGCGGCGTTAGTTGTAAAAGTATTCCACATTTTCTTAAGTGTGTACCAAATTCGTGACTCAAGTATTCTCTCCCACGATTTGATCGCAAGAACTTGATTTTCCTGTCACGTTGATTCTCAACCTCACTCTGAAATTCCTTGAACTTTTCGAAGGTCTCAGACTTGTGTTTCATTAAGTAGACATACCCATATCTACTCAAGTCATCAGTGAGGGTGAGAACATAACGATAGCCACTGCGAGCCTCAACGCTCATTGGACCGCACACATCAGTATGTATGGTTTCCAATAAGTTGGTTGCTCGCTCCATTGTTCCTGAGAACGGAGTCTTGGTCATTTTACCCATGAGGCATGGTTCGAAACGTGTCAAATGATTCGTAATCAAGAGACTCTAAAAGTCCATCTTCATGGAGCTTCTTCATGCGTTTGACACCTATGTGACCAAGGCGGTAGTGCCACAAGTATGTGGGACTATCATTATCAACCTTACATCTTTTGGTATTCACACTATGAACATGTGTAGCATTAGCTCGAGATTCATTAAGAATAAACCATTCACCATCGGAGCATGACCATAAAACATATCTCATATAAATAGAACAACCATTATTCTCGGATTTAAATGAGTAGCCATCTCGTATTAAACGAGATCCTGATACAATGTTCATGCTCAAAGCTGGCACTAAATAACAATTATTGAGGTTTAAAACTAATCCCGTAGGTAAATGTAGAGGTAGCGTGCCGACGGCGATCACATCGACCTTGGAACCATTCCCGACGCGCATCGTCACCTCGTCCTTCGCCAGTCTCCTCTTATTCCGCAGCTCCTGCTTTGAGTTACAAATGTGAGCAACCGCACCGGTATCAAATACCCAGGAGCTACTACGAGTACTGGTAAGGTACACATCAATTACATGTATATCACATATACCTTTAGTGTTGCCGGCCTTCTTATCCGCTAAGTATTTGGGGCAGTTCCGCTTCCAGTGACCACTTCCCTTGCAATAAAAACACTCAGTCTCAGGCTTGGGTCTATTCTTTGGCTTCTTCCCGGCAGCTTGCTTACCAGGCGCGGCAACTCCCTTGCCGTCCTTCTTGAAGTTCTTCTTACCCTTGCCTTTCTTGAACTTAGTGGTTTTATTCACCATCAACACTTGATGTTCCTTTTTGACTTCTACCTCTGCTGATTTCAGCATTGCAAATACTTCAGGAATGGTCTTTTCCATCCCCTACATATTGAATTTCATCACAAAGCTCTTGTAGCTCGGTGGAAGCTACTGAAGGATTCTGTCAATGACCGCGTCATCCGGGAGATTAACTCCCAGCTGAGTCAAGCGATTATGCAACCTAGACATTTTGAGTATGTGCTCACTGACTGAACTATTTTCCTCCATCTTACACCTGAAGAGCTTGTCGGAGACTTCATATCTCTCGACCCGGGCATGAGCTTGAAAAACCATTTTCAGCTCTTCGAACATCTCATATGCTCTGTGTCTCTCAAAACGCTTTTGGAGCCCCGGTTCTAAGCTGTAAAGCATGCCGCACTGAACGAGGGAGTAATCATCAGCACGTGTCTGCCAAGCGTTCATAATGTCTTGGTTCTGTGGGACGGGTGTGTCTCCTAGCGGTGCTTCTAGGACATAATCTTTCTTGGCAGCTATGAGGATGATCCTCAGGTTCCGGACCCAGTCCGTATAGTTGCTGCCATCGTCTTTCAGCTTGGTTTTCCCTAGGAACGCGTTGAAGTTGAGGACAACGTTGGCCATTTGATCTACAAGACATATTGTAAAGATTTTAGACTAAGTTCATGATAATTAAGTTCATCTAATCAAATTATTCAATGAACTCCCACTTAGATAGACATCCCTCCAGTCATCTAAGTATAACATGATCCGAGTTAACTAGGCCATGTCCAATCATCACGTGAGACGGACTAGTCAACATCGGTGAACATCTTCATGTTGATCGTATCTTCTATACGACTCATGCTCGACCTTTTGGTCTTCTGTGTTCTGAGGCCATGTCTATACATGCTAGGCTCGTCAAGTCAACCTAAGTGTATTGCGTGTGTAAATCTGTCTTACACCCATTGTATTCGAACGTTAGAATCTATCACACTCGATCATCACGTGGTGCTTGGAAACAACGAACCTTCGCAACGGTGCATAGGTAGGGGGAACACTTCTTTGAAATTTTACGAGGGATCATCTTATTTAAGCTACCGTCGTTCTAAGCAAATAAGATGTAAAACATGATATACATCACATGCAATCAAATAGTGACATGATATGGCCAATATCATTTGCTCCTTTGATCTCTATCTTCGGGGCTCCATGATCATCGTTGTCACCGGCATGACACCATGATCTCCATCATCGTGTCTTCTTGAAGTTGTCACGTCAACTATTACTTCTACTACTATGGCTAACACTTTAGCAATAAAGTAAAGTAATTACATGACGTTTATGTTGACACGCAGGTCATAAATAAATAAAGACAACTCCTATGGCTCCTGCCAGTTGTCATACTCATCGACATGCAAGTCGTGATTCCTATTACAAGAACATGATCATCTCATACATCACATATATCATTCATCACATCCTTTGGCTATATCACATCACAAAACACTTGCTGCAAAAACAAGTTAGACGTCCTCTAATTGTAGTTGCAAGTTTTACGTGGCTGCTATAGGTTTCTAGCAAGAACGTTTCTTACCTACGCCAAAACCACAACGTGAATTGCCAATTTCTATTTACCCTTCGTAAGGACCCTGTTCATCGAATATGATCCGACTAAAGTGGGAGAGACAGACACCCGCCAGCCACCTTATGCAACTAGTGCATGTCAGTCGGTGGAAGCGGCCTCACGTAAGCGTACGTGTAAGGTTGGTCCGGGCCTCTTCATCCCATGATGCCGCCGAATCAAGATAATACTAGTAACGGCAAGATAATTGACAATATCGATGCCCACAACTACTTTGTGTTCTACTCGTGCATAGTAACTACACATAAACCTGGCTTGATACCACTATTGGAGAACGTAGTAGAATTTTAAAATTTTCTACGCATCACCAAGATCAATCTATGAAGTCATCTATCAACGAGGAAGAGAGGAGTGCATCTACATACCCTTGTAGATCACGAGCGGAAGCGTTCAAGAGAACAGGGTTGATGGAGTCGTACTCGACGTGATTCAAATCACCGATGACCTAGTGCCGAACGGACGGCACCTCCGCGTTCAACACACGTACGGTTGGGAGACGTCTCCTCCTTCTTGATCCAGCAAGGGGGAAGGAGAGGTTGATGAAGATCCAGCAGCACGACGGCATGGTGGTGGAAGCAACAATGATCTCGGCAGGGCTTCGCCAAGCGCTGGGAGACGGAGGAGTGTTACGGGAGGGAGAGGGAGAGGGAGAAGCTAGGGGCTTAGGTGCGCAGCCCTCCCTTCCCCCACTATATATAGGGTGCCTAGGGGGGGAGCCGGCCCTAGGAGATCCAATCTCCTAGGGGGGGGCAGCGGCCAAGGGGTGCCTTGCCCCCCAAGGCAAGGGTGGCGCCCCCACCCCTAGGGTTTCCAACCCTAGGCGCAGGGGGAGGCCCAAGGGGGGAGCACCAGCCCACTAGGGGCTGGTTCCCCTCCCAATTCAGCCCATGGGGCCCTCCGGGATAGGTGGCCCCACCCGATGGACCCCCGGGACCCTTCCGGTGGTCCCGGTACAATACCGGTGACCCCCAAAACCTTCCCGATGGCCGAAACTGGACTTCCTATATATGAATCTTTACCTCCGGACCATTCCGGAACTCCTCGTGATGTCCGGGATCTCATTCGGGACTCCGAAAAACTTTCGGGTTACCGTGTGGTAATATCTCTACAACCCTAACGTCACCGAACCTTAAGTGTGTAGACCCTACAGGTTCGGGAGACATGCAGACATGACCGAGAAGCCTCTCCGGTCAATAACCAACAGCGGGATCTGGATACCCATGTTGGCTCCCACATGCTCCATGATGATCTCATCGGATGAACCATGATGTCGAGGATTAAATCAATCCGTATACAATTTCCTTTGTCAATCGGTACGTTACTTGCCCGAGACTCGATCGTCGGTATCCCAATACCTTGTTCAGTCTCGTTACCGGCAAGTCACTTTACTCCTACCGTAATGCATGATCCCATGATCAACCACTTGATCACATTGAGCTCATTATGATGATGCATTACCGAGTGGGCCCAGAGATACCTCTCCGTCATACGGAGTGACAAATCGCAGTCTCGATTCGTGCCAACCCAACAGACACTTTCGGAGATACCTGTAATGTACCTTTATAGCCACCCAGTTACGTTGTGACGTTTGGCACACCCAAGGCATTCCTACGGTATCCGGGAGTTGCACAATCTCATGGTCTAAGGAAATGAAACTTGACATTCAGAAAAACTACAGCAAACGAACTACACGATCTTTGAGCTAAGCTTAGGATTGGGTCTTGTCCATCACATCATTCTCCTAATGATGTGATCCCGTTATCAATGACATCCAATGTCCATAGTCAGGAAACCATGACTATCTTTTGGTCAACAAGCTAGTCAACTAGAGGCTCACTAGGGACGTGTTGTGGTCTATGTATTCACACATGTATTACGATTTCCAGATAACACAAGTATAGCATGAACAATACAAAATTATCATGACCAAAGAAATATAATAATAACCATTTTATTATTGCCTCTAGGGCATATTTCCAACATCATGGAGTTCACCGCCGCGGATATCTTTCAGCACTCACCCTTCGGCGACATTCTGAATTCACTAAGGTCTCTCTCTTTGTCAGGAGAGCCCTGGTCGGATTATGGCCAACAGGATTGGGATGCGGACGACGAAGAAATTCGATGCCCACCCACCACCCACTTAATAGCCACTGTCGATGACTCAACCGACATGCTGGACTTCGACTCCGCAGACATTGATGGTATGGAAAACGATGCGGGAGGCGAAGAGGAACCACCGCCCATAATGCGCTGGACGTCCACTTCATCATATGACGTATACATGGTGGACACACCAAAAGAAGACGACGACGAGGAACGGAAGGACGCACCGAAGGATTGTTCCCTCGAGAAAGCAGTCAAAGCGGCAGCGCAAGCGCCGCCCCAAATCCCGCCTGCCAGAAATAATGATCACACAGACCCAGCGTTGGAGCAGGGCAAACCACTGCCGGACCATGGCAATACGGGGAATCAAACCAAACAAACCAATTCTGTTAAAGATAATAGTCCGGACGACACAGCGCCGGACAGGCACTCGGAGCAGCAGAATGCCCATCAAAGGCTTGTTGTCACCGCGAGGAGTCTGAAAAAGCAGAAGCAAAGGCTGAAGGCTGCACAGGACACACTCCCGATCAGATGGAGTAAAGTACCGAAGTACAATGACAATCGCCCCACCAAGAGCTACCCAAAGCGGAAGTTGTTACCCAAATTCGATGAGGAGGCTTCAGACCCCTCACAACCTAAAATCAAAACAGCCACCTGGCCGGATAGACGACCTCACGGCCAACATAGAGCGACAAACAATGCCACTCACAAGACAATACGCGATTCACGCGGGGGCTTGCACCAAAAGGACAGCACAACCAGATCCATCTATGGACCACGCAAGCACGTCCCAGCATACGATATAACATCTGAACAACGCGGTACACCCAGATACAGGGGTGCCGCACACCCCCTATGTTTCCCCGATGAGTTGCTGGATCATGAATTTCCAGAGGGATTCAAACCAGTAAACATAAAGGCATACGACAGAACAACATACCCTGGGGGTCTGGATCGAGGACTATATCCTCCACATCCATATGACTCGAGGAAATGATCTCCACGCCATCAAGTACTTACCACTCAAACTCAAAGGGCCAGCTCGTCACTGGCTTAAAGGCCTCCCTGGAAACTCCATCGGAAGTTGGGCAGAGCTCGAAGACGCTTTTCGGGCAAACTTTCAAGGGACTTATGTCCGACCTCCGGACGCGGATGATTTGAGTCATATAACTCAACAGCCCGGAGAGTCAGCCCAAAAGCTTTGGAACTGGTTTCTTACTAAAAAGAACCAAATTGTCGACTGTCCGGACACCGTAGCCTTGGAAGCTTTTAAGCACAGCGTCCGTGACGAATGGCTTGCACGACAACTCGGCCAAGAAAAACTGAGAACAATGGCAGCATTAACAAGCCTCATGACCCGCTTTTGCGCGGGTGAGGACAGCTGGCTAGCCCGATGCAGCACCAGCGACCCCAGTACATCCGAAGTTAGAGATGGAAACGGGAAACCACGGTGCAACAGCAATAACAAGCGCCATAATAAAAGAGATAGCACGAAGAGCACGGCAGTAAATGCCGGATTCAAAAGCTCTCGGCCAGGTCAGCAAAAGCCGCCCCCTAAAGGCGCCAGAGACGAACTGTCTAGTCTAAACAAAATTCTGGACCAAATATGTCAGGTCCGTAGCACCCCTGGCAAACCAGCCAATCATACCCACAGAGAATGTTGGGTCTTCAAGCAATCTGGCAAGCTCAACGCCGTACACAAGGGGGAGGATACACCAAGCGAAGATGAGGACGATCCTCTCAAGAAAGACACTGGGGAACAAAAGAAATTTCCACCAGAAGTCAAAACAGTAAATATGTTACACGTGATCAATGGAAGAAACAAAACGGCACTCCCAGAAAAATACGCCCGAAGGCCTATCACCGCGGAGTCCTGCCACTGGTCGTCTCAACCGAGCACTTTCGACCATCGTGATTACTCAGCAAATATCCGACATGCAGGATGGGCTGCCATAGTATTAGACCCAATAATTGACGGATACCGCTTCACACGAGTCCTGATGGACGGTGGTAGCAGTCTAAACCGGATATACCTGGATACAATCCGCGAAATGGGGATAAACCCAACAAAAATTTGCCATAGCAATATCACCTTTAAAGGAGTAACGCCAGGCCCAGGGGCTCATTGCACGGGCTCCCTGCTACTAAAAGTTATATTCGGCCTCCCCGATAACTTCCGTAGCGAACATTTAACCTTCCACATCACTCCGTTTCAAACTGGCTATCAAGCACTACTAGGTCGCGAAGCTTTCGCTCGCTTTAACGCAATACCACACTATGCTTCCCTCACACTAAAGATGCCCAGTCCACGTGGCATCATTACAGTGAACGGAAGTATTAAGCAATCTCTGCGCGTCGAAGAGTGTGCGGCTGCCCTGGCAGCCGCACACTACAAACGGCCTCACCGACTAAAGCATTTAGCAGGTCGTCACGACCTCGGACACGGTTAGACGAGTCCGGTGCAGCCATATGCAATTTTTACCGGATCAATGATCACACCCCTATTGCAAATGCAAGGGCTCAACATGCGCAGACAAGCGGCAATTCTTACTTACCTTGAATTATACATGATTTATTTAAAAACTATCTTTTTGCATGACAACTTTTTTCACTTAAGCTCCTCTCTTTTACAGATAATCATCGTGCTACACCCGTCCAGGATACGGCACAACGGAGACATAGGCACAGACGTGCAGCAGGGACCCGCTCCAAGGATTCTTTTTAGATTAAGACCCTGCGTAAAGCTTTTTTTACTGTCTCTTGTTGATACATATCCACCGAATTCTCAGCACAGTCGAGAAGGATGCTGGCGTCTTGGCATGTGGCCACGTCAGAATAATGCACGTACCTGGACACAAGGGGCTTCTTACGAAGGGCACTATCTAGGCCCGGTTTATACCATAAAGACCGAATACCTTAGGGAGTGTTCGGCGTCGCGAGTTTGGCCTTATATGCATCAGCTCCGAATCATTGTCTTTGGTCAAATGTTGGGTTTGCCCAGCTCCTGTGTTTTGGTGCCTTATGTTCCGCTTTACCAGCTAAGTTAGCACCAGGAGAACTACTGCGATTGTGCCCTGGTTCATCCGGACGAGCACCTCAGTAGAGAAAGCCGAAAACTGACTGTCATGATATAGCGTGAGACTGGTCAACCACTCGGTGACCTATCGGAATGTTAGAATTCCTCCACCTTAACGAAGGGCCGTTTCCCGGCCAGGCATTTACGCACCCCGCGATCGGGAGAGTGCGGAGCCACCAGGGGCTATCTAGTAGGCCCACTGTCAAACTCCTATGGCTAAGTGAAAGTGTTAAAGCATTATAGTCTGGTTGCCTCACTCGCTACGCTATCACCTCCTTAATAGGACCAAGAGATTGGGTTAAGTGTGAACATGTGTTTTTTGCGAACACCCCCGCATTTTATGCGTGGGGGTTGAAGCCGACGGCTGCAATCTTTCAGGTTATAAACAGGTATACATGAACGGCCGCACAGGAGGCATCATACTACTTTCAGGCAAAAGTATAAAAATAACCTTATAAAAAATTCATAAAAGCATTGTGCTTACAATGAAAATACATATGACTCAAACATAATATTTTTCGAGCACTGGGCCTCTATCAAACGAGCACCCTCGAGAACCTCCTCGAAATAGTGCTCGGCAGCCACCTGGCCTATGGCCGATCCCTGCGCCGCAATAGTGGTAGCGTCCATCTCTGCCCAGTATGCTTTAACACGGGCAAGGGCCATCCGCGAGCCTTCTATGCACGCCGACCTCTTCATCGCATTAATGTGTGGCACCGCTTCAAGGAACTGCTGCACTAAGCTGAAATAGCTGTTCGGATTTGGTCTTTCTGGCCATAGCTGATCCACAACATACCTCATGGTGAGTCCGGACGACCTATTCAGTTTGGCCCATTCGGCTAGCTGGCCAGTCAATGAAAGCGGACGCGCTGGAACGTGGAATTGCGTCCAGAACAGCTTGTCCACTTCACGATCTGTCTGACCTTGGAAGTACTTGGCCGCATCGGCAGCGCTCGCCGCCAAATCCATATACGCATCTGCCGAACTGCACAGCCGATGCAGAGGGGCATACCGAGGATCTCCGAACTTCCTCCGTAACATGAAGGGTTTCCCAGCCGCAATATCCCCGGCTTCCCGCAGCTCCTCCTTCTTCGCTCTCATAGTAGAACGGGTGTCTTTGTCCACTGTCGCGGCCTTCTCAAGGTCCGTTGCCTTCGCTCGGTTTTCTTTTTCAAGGAACCGGCAACAGTCGACAGTGTCTTTTAATTCTATGACCATCTTGGGCATCTTCTCCTGGCTCTCGCAATGTGCGGCCTTCTCGGCTTTCAACTCTTCGGCTGCCTTCAAAGCAGCCGCATTACTAATCCTCGCTTGTTCCTTGGCGCGGGCAAGTTCCGCCCGCAAGGCTTCCACGGTGGCAGCTCCATCTGCAGTCACAACATATTAAAGATACTGGCATTATGCTTCTCTTACTATGTGGCGTTCACCGGATAATAACACTTACCCTGTGCTTCGTCAAGCCTCTTGTTAACAAGCTCGATGTCGGCATCTGCCGCATCCAGTTGCCATTTCAATTGGGCAAACTCCCTAGTCCGGCTAGCCACCGGAGCTCCCACCACCTGCACATAAAGGCAGTTTGGTTATTTCCTGGGAATATGATCCTCTGTTCGTCGCCGTTCTCGATGACAACCAGAGTCTCAGGGGCTACTATAACATGTGCAATACCATCACATATTATCTCACATACCTCAAAGCCTGTCAATAGACTCATAAAGGCTTCATGTAATCCGCTTTCAGCGGACGAGATTCTCTCCATCACCGTACCCATCAGCGTACGGTGCTCTTCTGAGATGGCCGCTCACCCCACCAACTCCCTCAAAACGTCCGACCGCACACCAGACGGTGCCGGACTCTTTCGTATGCTCTCTTCGGGAGCCGGACACTAGGGACTTTGGGTTCTACAGGATTATCTTCTGGCCTCACCAGATCCGGAGAGGCCCTCCGCGACGACACTTCAGGGTCGCCCGCTTCTGGAGCGGAGGAGTCCGGGGGAGGCGTTTCGCTCTCCATCATATCTGGAAGAAGATCCCCCGAAGACGAGCTCATTTGAGAAGGGCTGAGGCCCGAACTGCAAGATAGATGCGGTGGTTATGTTCTTAGAGGAAAAAGATAGCATACCCTTGCTATTGAAACATTTTGGATCACTTATGACTCGTTGGAGGTCTGATCCCCCCGCGGACTCTGTGCGGCAGAAGCACCCCGCAAGGCAGGACCCTTAGTGGGAGACCTCTTCTCCCGTTTGGAGGCTTCGGCTTCCGGATCCTCGGAAGCAGTCCTTTTCCTCCCCCAATCTTCCTCCTTCATGGAGACGCTCGTTCCCTCGGTTGGAGCGGGTAGCGATGGGGGCCCGCGTCCGCCCGTATTATCTCCCTCGGTATCTTCCTTCAAGGGCTCTGGGCAAGGTGCGACCTCGAGCATCTTCTCCAATACCGGATTTTCCAAACCCTCAGGGAGGGGGGCCGAACACAGAATCATCTTCGCCTTTGTTAGCCAGTCCTGCTCAACAAGCGAACTCTCATAAATAACTTCGAATAAAAGACAGTGTGTTCGGCTAGTGGATTTCTTACTTGTTCGGCGTCACGGTTACAGCTCAGGCCCACATCCTCGGTGATATCCGAACATTCCACTTGAGGTCCGAGGAATGACTTGTACATCTCCTCGTGCGTCAGGCCGAGGAAACTTTGAATGGCACGTGGCCCCTCTGGGTTGAACTCCCACAAGCGCAGGGGCCAGCGTTTGCAAGGCTGGACTTGACAAACCAGCATAGCTTGTATTACCGTGACCAAATTAAAATCTCCCTCGGAGAGATCTCGGATGCGGCTTTGAAGTATAGGCACGTCCTTGGCTGGACCCCAGCTCAGACCCCTGCTAATCCATGACATCAGTTGTGGTGGGGGGGCCGGGCGAAAAGTGGGGGCAGCCGCCCACTTGGCACTTCTGGGAGCCGTGACATAAAACCACTCTTGTTGCCATAATTCGGACACCTCTGGAAAGGAACCTTTCGGCCATGGAGCTCCTGCCATCTTGCCTATTGATGCACCTCCGCACGCTCATGTTGCCCCTCGATCATCTTCGGTTGTACTTCAAAGGTCTTGAGCCACAGGCCGAAGTGAGGGGTCACACGGAGGAAGGCCTCACACACGACAATAAATGTCATGATGTGGAGAAAGGAGTCCGGAGCTAGATCGTGGAAGTCTGGCCCGTAATAGAACATCAAGCCCCTGACGAAAGGATCCAGAGTGAGGCCTAGACCTCGGAGGAAGTGGAAGATGAACACAACGTTCTCATTGGGTTCAGGAGTAGGGACGACCTGCCCTTGAGCAGGTAGCCGATGCAAAACCTTGGCGGTCAGGTATCTGGCCTCCCTCAACTTCTTAATATCCTCTTCTGTCACGGAGGAGGGCATCCATCGGCCTTGGAGGCTGGATCCGGACATGATTAAAGATCCGGAGCACCTAACCTGGGCTTTGGGTGTTAGAACTCGAGGCAGAGGAAGGGTTCGATTGAGCACGAGAGAGAAAAAGCAAAAACACCGTCCCTTTATAAAGAGGGTGAATATCAAGCGTCCTCTCCGTAGCCGTTAGGACTTGCCTATAATCTAGGAGTCCTAGACACGGTTGGGTAACCCACGCCCGTATTAATGAGAATCTCATAATAACGGGACACGATCTCTGCTTTGGCAAGACGTGTCGAAAATTGCCTCGCGTCATGTGCGGGGCTAGTTAAAAGAAACGGTTCGAATAATCACCGGGCCATGACGTAACATCATGTTGCCAAAAAAAGCTAGCGGATTAGATCTACGAAAACATTATTCTCTCTACAGTGAAATGTGGAACTTATTTTGCAGGGTCAGACACTATCCTCATATTCAAATTCTTCTGTGATGTATTCGGAGACGGAACCCGCCTTGCAATGCCGGGGACAACTGCGTGCCGGACTCATCGTCATTGATGCCTGGTTCAGGGGCTACTGAGGGAGTCCTGGATTAGGGGGTCTCCGGACAGCCGGACTATCTCCATTGGCCGGACTGTTAGGCTATGAAGTCACAAGATTGAAGACTTCGTCTCGTGTCCGGATGGGACTCTACATGGCGTGGAAGGCAAGCTAGGCAATACGTATATGGATATCTCCTCCTTTGAAACCGACCTTGTGTAACCCTAGCCCTCTCTGGTGTCTATATAAACCGAAGTGTTTTAGTCCGTAGGAAAACAATCCCAACATACAATCATACCATAGGCTAGCTTCTAGGGTTTAGCCTTTCTGATCTCGTGGTAGATCTACTCTTGTAACACCCATATCATCAATATTAATCAAGCAGGACGTAGGGTTTTACCCCCATCAAGAGGGCCCGAACCTGGGTAAAACTTCGTGTCCCTTGCCCCCTGTTACCATCTGGCCTAGACGCACAGTTCGGGACCCCCTACCCGAGATCCGCCGGTTTTAACACCGACACTAAGCACTTCTCCCATGGCAAGAACAACCAATCTAGTAGGCCAAACCAAACTGATAATTCGAAGAGACTTGCAAAGATAACCAATCATACTTAAAAGAATTCAGAGAAGATTCAAATATTATTCATAGATAGACTAGATCATAAACCCACAATTCATCGGTCTCAACAAACACACCGCAAAAAGAAGATTACATCGAATAGATCTCCACAAGAGAGGGGGAGAACATTGTATTGAGATCCAAAAAGAGAGAAGAAGCCATCTAGCTACTAGCTATAGACCGGTAGGTCTGAAGTAAACTACTCACACTTCATCAAAGGGGCTTGGATGATGATGTAGAAGCCCTCCGTGATTGATGCCCCCTCCGGCGGAGCTCCGGAACAGACCCCAAGATGGGAGGAAGAAGTACGTCGGTGGAGCTTCGAGGGGCCCATGAGGCAGGGGGCGCGCCCTAGGGGGAGGGGACCTCCACCCTCGTGACAACCTCGTGGCTTTCTTGACGAAGGGTCCAAGTCTCCTGGATCTTATCTGATGAGAAAATCATGTTTCCAAAGGTTTCATTCCGTTTGGACTCCGTTTGATATTTCTTTTCTTCGAAACCCTAAAACAGGCAAAAAACAACAATTCTGGGCTGGGCCTCCGGTTAATAGGTTAGTCCCAAAAATGATATAAAAGTGGATAATAAAGCCCAATAATGTCTAAAACAGTAAATAATATAGCATGGAGCAATCAAAATTTATAGATACGTTGGAGACGTATCACTATGATGTTCTATATGATTGTGTCAACTATATAAGTTTTTACTGAGCATCAGCAATGCATATGGCTGAAAGATGTATTTACGAACTTCGTCCGATGGGTCTCTCTCTCTCTCTCTTACACACACACACGCACACACACACATGCACAAGTGGGACCCGTTGAATTATTTCTTTACGCGTGACAGCTTTTAATTAGGTTCCACTATAATCTAACTTTTTTCTTAAGTTATTAATTGAGCTCAGTGACTTCAAAAAGTTGTACAAAAGCCTTGTTTGGGCCTTTCCGGCGTCGCTGAATGTGGGCTGAGTAGCCATGTTAGGTTGTACTGTACTACACAGGCCTTTTTTCAACATCAGTAACGCAACTAGGCCGACAGTTGTACACAATATCCGGGTCAACTGGTTATTCTCCGCCCCGCTGGGCTGCAAACTTTCCTAGGAGGTATGCATTACGCTTAACAAGAAAATGGACTTTTAGAAATAATAAATGGGATGTAATCATAATAACTGGGCAGTAACTATAAAAAAATACACCAAATGCGTAATTAGTTTAAAAAATATATTATTTTTGGAATATGAAGATTTTAATTTCATTACTTGTTGAGGGCGCAATATTTCGTTGGATTTTAACATAATACAAATTTATTTTGAAATTATATTTAATCTCACTAGAAATTTCAGATAAAAATATTCCGGATCCCATAAAAATGTGGGAATTTTTTTAAATTCTGTTTTAAGCGGTTAGTTGAAATTATTAAACTTTTTTTTGAGGAATTATTGAAATTATTAATCGTTGTCCTAGCTAGAAAATGGGATGTACTTTTAACGAACTGTAAATGGGCTGTAGTAAATTCCATTAGAATTAAAAAATTGGTTGTACATTCTTACAAATCACAAATGGGCTATATGTTCTCTGCCACACACTTGTGGGCCTTCTACGTTAACGTGTCCCCTAAAAAAACTAAGTTGACGCGTATGCAAGGCTTTGTCAACAACACATGGTTCTGGCAGCTCTGGCAGTTGGATGTCCATCCAACGGATGTTGTTGTCGGTGTCAAAATCGGCAGATCTGAGGTAGGGGGTCCCGAACAGTGCGTCTAAGGCAGATGGTAACATGAGGCAGGGGACACGATGTTTTACCCAGTTCGGGCCCTCTTGATGGAGGTAAAACCCTATGTCCTGCTTGATTTATTCTTAATGATATGAGTATTAGAAGAGTTGATCTACCACGAGATCAGAGAGGCTAAACCCTAGAAGCTAGCCTATGGTATGATTGTATGTTGTCCTACGGACTAAAACCCTCCGGTTTATATAGACACCGGAAAGGGCTAGGGTTACAGAATGTCGGTTACAAAGGAGGAGATATACATATCCATATTGCCTAGCTTGCCTTCCACGCCAAGTAGAGTCCCATCCGGACACGAGACGAAGTCTTCAATCTTGTGTCTTCATAGTCCAACAGTACGGCCAAAGGATATAGTCCGGATGTCCGGAGACCCCCTAATCCAGGACTCCCTCAGTAGTCCCTGAACCAGGCTTTAATGACGATGAGTCCGGTGCACAGTATTGTCTTCGGCATTGCAAGGCAGGTTCCTCCTCCGAATACACCACAGAAGAGTTTTAATAGAAGGATAGTGTCCGACCCTGCAAAATAAGTTCCACATACCACCATAGAGAGAATAATATTTCCACAAATCTAATCTGCTGACTTGTTTTGGCAACAAGACATTATGCCATGGCCCAGTGATTATTCGAATCGTTTCCTTTAACTAGCCCTGCACATAACGCGAGGCAGTTTTTTGACACGTCTTGTCAAAGCAGAGATCGTGTCCCCCTTATTACGGGATTCTCATCAATACGGGCGTGGGTAACCCAACTGCGCCATCGATTACGGCGCTTGGGGGATAAGCGAGTTTTACTAGGCTAGTCGGGGCGCATAGTTTCGGCCGCCCTTATAAAGGGGCAAGGTTTAACCTTTTTCTACCCATGCCTTCTTCCTCCTTGCTCATCCACTCTTGCGCTCTCGAGCTCCAACGCCCAAGCCTACATCCTTCCCCTCAACCTTCCCCAATCATGTCCGGAGCGGGAGGCAAATTGTCGGAGTAATGGGCCACGGGTAGGCCAACCCGAGTCCCAGAACCTTTCAAGACATCAGGGCAGGCTGCGCCCCTCAAGACCCCAGGACGAAGAGCCGCCTTCTGAGGAGTCGACAGCAAGACGGCTGACTGCCCGCTCACGGCCGAGTCCCAGGGACGACTTCAGGATAAAGCCGACTCCCGACGGGCGACTTCCAGAGAAGCCGGCTTTGGGGAGTCGGCCTGCGGCTCCAACAAACCACATAACCTCATCAAAGGGGACGAGGCAGGGGCGTGGCTACAGCGAAGCCCACCCCTGCCCCTCACCAAGGGCAGGCATGGCCACAGCATGCCATACCCCGGAAGATCTCCGTGCGGCCTGGCACTGTTGCCATGCCGGCCCTGACATCAGCACCGCAGGGCCGAATCCTGCACCGACGACGGCTTGTCTGTACGGCCTAGAGGCAGCAGGCCCCACCAGTCAGTGAGACCTCAGGAGATGGCAGGAGAACCACCAGTCGGACCCGTTGGGAGTCGGCCCGGGGGAGTCGGCCGAGCCCTCCCCCGGGGCCCACGTGCCATTAATCAAGATGTGATGGGGAGTGGCAACAGTGATCGCCCACCAGGCGGTGGGGCTGTTGCCACGACCTCATGATCAAGCCCGCGTCATCAGAAGCACGGCTACAGTAATCAGAAGCCGGCAAGACCCGCCTGTGGTGGACGCGGCCTGTTGGCTCCATACCAGGCCAGTCGGCGGGGCCCGCCAGTCGGTGGGCCCCAGCGGTCGGCAGAGAAGATGGAGGCCAAAGGCACTGACGGCTGGGCCCACGTCCAGCCGGATTACCATTGTACCCCTGGGGATAGGCCTATATAAACCCCCCAGGGCACCCATGCAAAGGGTTGGAACCCATTAGCTCTAGGCCAGATCATATAGAAGGGAGAGAGCTAGCCTTGCCCTCTCCTACCTCCAAGAAACAGCTCAAGGAGCAACCGTGTAAACACTTGGTCATAGTGATCATGCGGAGACCCCGCAGAGCAGCAGTAGTGGTATTATCTCCTCAGAGAGCCCTGAAGCTGGGTAAGATTCGCCGGTGTGCATGTCTTCGCCTCATCCAGTTTCCAGGCACCGGCGACGTTCTACTCACCCCCACCATTATAAGCCATCCCTTGGCATATGTCGCACCAAACCCCCGACACAAATGGATGGCTTCCTCCGTTACGGAGGGTCACATCAAGAAGCTGCGCGGTGCCGGATACTTGGCCGCGAATATCGCGCATCAGCTGCCAGCTGCGGGCAGATCATTCCTACCCCCGAACATCATGAGAGGGTAGTCTTCCTCCACCACTTCCTCCGCGGACTTGGGTTTCCCCTCCATCCATTCGTCCGTGGTCTCATGTTCTACTACGGGCTGGACTTCCATGATCTTGCCCCGAACTTTGTCCTCAACATTTCGGCGTTCATCGTCGTGTGTGAGGCATTCCTCCGCATCCGGCCACACTTCGGCCTGTGGTTAAAGACCTTCAATATCAAGCCGAAGGTGGTGGGCGGCCAACAAGCAGAATGCGGCGGAGCCATGGTGGGCAAGATGCCCAACGTTATATGGCTTGAAGGATCCTTCGTGGAGACCATAAAGGGGTGGCAGTCGGCATGGTTCTACATCACCGAGCCGCGCGACGCCAACTGGGTGGCTGCCCCCAAGTTTCGATCCGGAATCCCCACGCGGCTCACCTCCTGGAAAGAGAAGGGCATGTCCTGGGGTCCATCGGTGGAGCTGGATGGACTCCAGAAATGTATCCGGAATATGGCAGGCAAGAAGCTCAAGTTTGTCAACGTAGTCCAGGTAATGCTCATCCGCCGGATCCTCCCATGTCAACAACGGGATTTCAACTTGTTGGAGTTCGACCCGGCCCAGCACCAGACTCTGAGCGAGCTCTTCGACACGACACACAAGGACGTCTAGAAGGTGCTGTTCAAGGGCGCCGAGTTCCCTCCCTCTCTCACCGAGGACCGCGGGCTAAGCGCGAAGCGTCGAGCGCATTCGGTGAGTTCTATACATCCGATGGGATATTTATTTTCCCTAGCTTAATCATGTGCGGGGTCTGATCTCCATGCCTTTGACAGGACTGGATGGAGATGTCGGGGCAGATTAACTGTCCGACCCCTCTGCGCGAAGACACTGCGGATGCTCTCCTTACGCAGATGCTGACTCCGGCCCCTTATAAGTTCCCGGAGAAGACCAAGAAGGCCAAGGGAACCCGAAAGAGTTCTCGACGCCAGGTGTTATCGGACTCATCATCCGATAACTCTGCGACACACTCCTCCCCTGAAAACGAGGAGGAAGAAGAAGATGCTCCCCCTTTAGTTGGGGGAGACAAGAAAAGGAAGGCCGCCCCAACCGGAGGGGGCGAAGGGTCCAAGTATGGAAGGACTCTCCTTCCGGACTATTCCACCACCGCCGCTGAAGGCGAAGACGAGTGGCTGGTCAGGTCCAAGCCCCTGGCAAAGTCGTAAGTATTCGGATGCCAGAATAACTCATAGCATACCTTTGTCACACTGCCTCTCCTAACGCCAAATTATGACTATGCAGACCGCCGCGATCCCGTATCGACGTATCGTCGGACGGCTCCCTAGGCTCGTCAGATATGGATAGCAATCCACTTCCGACCGTCACCTCCCCCTACCATACAGACAACACCGAGGTATTGTCTCAAGAGGCACCGGGTCGAGGGGAGACAGTCCCGGAGGCACCTCAAGGCGACCTTCCGGACTCCGGGAGCAGAGGGAGCAAGGCTCCCGAGGGCTCTGAGTTCGGCCCTCAGTCGAACACCGCGCCGGAACCCCTAGTGGTTCCGGACTTGGGCAGGCAGCCTCCTTCCAAAAGGGGCAAAACGCCTGTGCCGGTGACCTCTGTCCATCTAGAGGCACCGGACAATCTGCTGGGAGCGCTTCGCAGCGCTTCCATCGACGAAGAGCACCGCACTATTATGAGTGCGGTGGTCCAGAAGGTTCAGTACGCTAAGAGCGTACTGTCGACTGAAGCTTGTGCCAGCCTCCTAACAGGCTTTGAGGTATGTTTTTGAAATATAGGAAAAGTATTACCGCATAGACAGTAGCCGTTGATGCTCTGTTCGGTGTTCAAAAAGAAAAGCCGAACAGAGGATCAAACAATATCGCAGGAGTCTAATATAAGTATGTCTATATGCGTATGCAGGCTTCGCTGTTGGCCTCTACCGCACTAACTGCGGAGGTCGCCACACTGAAGCAGGACCTCAAAGGGTCCAAGAAAGAACTCGGCCTTGCCAAGAGGCAGCTCGAGGAGAGCAAAGGTAAGTAGTACCTAGTCTATGGATATATATAAAAAGAATGCGATTGCAAAATGACAGGATCATCGTAAATTTGCCAGGGGCCACGGCCGAGGTGGCGACCCTGAAGCAAGCACTATCCAAGGCCGAAAACGAAGCGGCCAAGGAGCGCACCGAGCGGGGAAGGCATGAGGCACGGGTGGGCGAGGTGCGGCAAGAGCTCCACGCTCTCATGACGAAGCACGAGGCGTTGGAGCTTGACTTGAAGATGCGAGAGTCCGAGCTTGCCATCGCCCGTGAATGTGCAAAGAGTGCCAAGGCCGAAGCACAGAAGGCCCTCCAGGAGATTGATGCGATGAAGAAGATAGCGGCGGGTAAGGCATTCTATATGCAAAGCAAGCATGTGAAAGTAAATTACCTGTTACTTACCCGAATCCGGAGCTCTCCAGGAGAATTCGCAGATTTGCCGCACAGTTTCACCAGGCCAAGGAGGGAAGCTCAATGGAGAAGCTGTTCTGGTCTCAGTATACTGGGACTGAACACCCGATGCCTCTGAGCGACCAGCTGAAGCAACTGGTCGAGCTGCACAAGGCGGCCGAATAGGCCATGAAGGGCTTTATAGTCCGGATGTGGCCTGGCGACGCCCTTCCCAATAGCTACTTCGGCCTGGTGAGGCGGCTTGTAGATGCGTGCCCATAGCTAGAAGTCATCAAGCGGTCCGTCTGCATCGAAGGTGCACGCCGGGCTTTCGCCCGTGTGAAGGTGCAATGGAACAAGATGGACGCATGAAGCTGATTAAGGAAGGGCCGCCGGAGGGCAAGGAGCATCGCCACCCCGAGATGTACTATGAGGGTGTCCTGAAGGGTGCTCGTTTCATAGCGGACGAGTGTACGGAAGATATAATATTTGAGTAAACTCGCTCGTGCAATCCTGTATCTATGAAAACTTGTTCATATGCGCTATGCAACGCTTGTTTGAATTTAAAATATTACCTTCTATTCGGATGTTTATCAAATCTGAGAGATGGCTAGTCGTCGGCTTCTGCCCCCACGCCACGAGTGCTGGGGTGTTCGGGATAAACCTGAGCACTCTTGTTCCCATTGTTGGGTCCTTCGAGGGAGGTTCTCAGCACAACGAACAAGGCAATCGGACTGTAATGCGTTATCACTCTCACTTAGCCATAGAATTCTATAATTTTAAATTTCGGCGAAGCCCCTAGTATTCGGAAGGCCGAATTCGGGGCGCGATACACGCCTTAAGCCGGACAGGGCCGACTCCTCGCTCTAAGCGGCATAAGTCTTTAGGGACTCGAAAACCTCTCGAACAGCGACCAGTCTCTCGCCTTATCATGACAGTTAGTTTTAGCTTTCTTTACTGAGGTGCTTAGCCCAGCAGAACCGGGGCACAATCGCAGTAGTTCTCCCAGTGCTACCTTAGCCGATATAGAGGAACGTAAGGTACCAAAACATGGGAGCCGGGAAAACCCAACTAATGAACCAAGACATGATTCGGAGCTAATGCATATAATGCTATAAGTTTGGGGTGCCGCACTGTCGAAAGTGTTCGGACTTCTCACGCCGTATTATGGGGTATGCTTAAGCCCCTAGAGTATTGGTCGTACCAGAGTGTACAGGTGCTGGATGTCATGAATGAACATATATATATATATATAAAAGAAGAGTTCAATAATAGTCTTAATGCTATGCATTTTTTATTCAAAAAGGGGCGTTAAAGCCGAATGATACAAGTAGTGCGATAAGGAAAAAGTAGGACTGTTTGACATGTCCCTTCCAAGGGCAAGCTGAGGAAGAGTATTAAAACAAGTATTTCACTCGGTATCGTAATCCACCTAGGAGTTCCGTGGTGTGACGTAGCTTTCTGCCTCCTTGGTTGCTGCATCATGTGTTCGGCAATCACGCTACCGGACAGGGTTTCCAGAGATTAAAGTCCGGAAAGAGAAAAATAACAAAGCGGGAAGCCCCTAGTGCGGTTTAAGCCGCGACTTGGGGCGTGCCGCCGTCGTGCCCCCCTCCCCTCCTGTGCCCATGGTATTTTTAATGCGTAATTATGTACACGTGGCATGGATTTCGCCGTTTGGCTGGGACCAGGGTGGGGGCCGCATTGCTATGCGAGCACGGAACGTGCCAGGCGGTCCTGTTGCCGATTGCACCGGGCGCGGTTGAAGGTGTCTGGGTCCTTAGTCGCCGAACTAGTGGATTGCCTTAAGAGGCTACTTTGCGCTTCTGCTGCGAGGGCCGCAGTGTGCTCCTCCGTGCGGAGAGAGCACTATGTGTTTCCATTGACTGTGATGACCCCCCGAGGTCCTGGCATCTTGAGCTTGAGATATGCATAATGCGGTACCGCATTTTGCAAATGTGGTTCGCCCTAGCAGTGCATGATAGCCACTGCGGAACGGGACTATGTCGAAGATTAACTCTTCACTTCGGAAGTTATCCGAAGATCCGAAGACCACTTCCAGTGTGACTGAGCCTGTGCAATGGGCCTCTACACCTAGTATGACGCCTTTAAAGGTCGTTTTAGTAGGTTTGATCCTTGAGGGGTCTATGCCCATTTTGCGCATGGTGTCCTGATAAAGCAGGTTCAGGCTGCTGCCGCCGTCCATTAGGACTCGAGGGAGGTGAAATCCGTCGATGATTGGGTCTAGGACCAATGCGGCGAATCCGCCATGACGGATGCTAGTGGGGTGGTCCCTGCGATCGAGAGTGATCGGACAGGAGGACCATGGGTTGAACTTTGGGGCGACTGGCTCCAATGCATATACGTCCCTGAGCGCACGCTTCCGCTCCCTCTTGGGGACGTGGGTTGTGTATATCATGTTCACCGTCCGCACTTGTGGGGGGAACCTCTTCTGTCCTCTGGTGTTCGGCTGTCGGGGCTCCTCCTCCTCATCGCTATGTGAACCCTTATCTTTATTTTCGGTGTTTAGCTTGCCGGCCTGCTTGAACACCCAACAATCCCTATTGGTTTGATTGGCTGGCTTGTCGGGGGTGCCGTGTATTTGACACGAGCGATCGAGTATACGGTCCAAACTGGACGGGCCCGGAGTGCTTCTCTTGAATGGCTTTTTCCGCTGACCGGATTTAGAGCCTTTGAATCTGGCATTGACTGTCGTATCCTCGGTATTGTCGCTGTTAATGCCGGGTTATTGTTGTTGTGATGTGACCTGCCATTGCCGTCCTTGGTATCCTAACTACCGTGGTTCTTTGATATGTTATTACTGCGAGCCAGCCAGCTATCTTCTCCGGCGCAAAAGCAGGTCATGAGTGTCGTGAGGGCTGCCATAGATTTCGGCTTTTCCTGACCAAGGTGCCGGGCTAGCCACTCGTCGCGGATGTTGTGCTTGAAGGCTGCTAGGGCCTCTGCATCCGGACAGTCGATGATTTGATTTTTCTTTGTTAGGAATCGTGTCCAGAATTGCCTGGCCGATTCCTCTAGCTGCTGAATTATGTGGCTCAAGTCATCGGCATCTGGTGGTCGCACATAAGTGCCCTGAAAGTTGTCGAGGAATGCGGCTTCCAGATCTTCCCAACAGCCAATGGACTCTGCTCACAAGCTGTTGAGGCAATGCCGAGCTGGTCCTTTGAGTTTGCGTGGGAGGTATTTGATGGCATGTCGGTCATCACTGCAGACCATGTGGATGTGCAGGAGGAAATCCTTGATCCATACCACAGGATCTATTGTGCTGTCGTATGATTCCATATTTACGGTTTGAAACCCTCTGGGATTTAATGATCCATTACTTCGTCTGTGAAGCATAAGGGGTGTGCGGCGCCTCTGTACTGGGCTATATCGCGACGCAGCTCAGATGGGTCTTGCCCGCTGTGTTCTGCCCAGTCGGACTTACTTTTACTGTATCCGGCGTGACGGTTATTGTCTCGCATAGTGGCGCGCCCTCGTGATTCGTAGATCGATCTTGCATGTTTTGCTTTGTCCTCCAATACATCTCGCAGGTCTGGCATATTTCTCCATGTTTTTTTATTTGAATGAAGTCGGGGTGCGGCCTGAGCTTTTGGCTGGAATGTCTCTCTGTCGCGGCCACGAGGTGGCCGATCAGCCACGTCATATGCCGGGGATGTAGGTTTGGGTGCTTCCTCCTCCAGTCGAGGTAGCAACCTGCATTTTGGGTAACTCTAGGAGGGGCATTCGAGTTTATACTCTTCGGCCGCCCGGACTTCAGTCCATCTATTAGCTAGCAAATCTTGATCAGCTTGAAGTTGCTGCTGCTTTTTCTTAAGGATATTTGCCGTGGCTATAAGCCTGTGCTTGACGCGCTCTTGTTCGACGGGATCCTCTGGCACGGTGAATTCGTCATCGCCTAGGCTTGCCTCGTCTTCGGCGGGGGGCATGTAATTATCATCCTCCGCCTCTCCATCTGCTGCTCTCTTAGGAGGGCTGGCTCCTCCCTCCTCCTGCTCTAAATCTTGCTGGAGGGGATTGTTGTTGTCTTCGGCACTGTCCGGAGTGCTATTATCTCCGGTGCCGGTATCACCACTTTTGCCTTGGCGGGACTTAGAGCGCTGCCGCTGACGCCGGCACTTTGGTTGCTTCTTGGAGGGGTCATTGTCACATCCCTAGTTCCGGTATGACCTAGGCTAGCCTTCATGTTTGCATCATGTTTAAATTTCTTTGAAATTTGAAATGGGGAATGTGAAACCCTCAGAATCATTTTGGAAATGACCCAAATAAAAAAATTGCTCCAAAAAGGTCCAAGAAAATGCTCATGTTGCTCTCTAAAAATATTGGACATAGATAAAAATCAAGCCAACATTTCCAGGAGATCATAAGTATTTATTTTGGACATTTGGAATTAATCCAGTAATTAATTTCTTTGGATATATATTTGCTATATATAATATATGTCCAAAATTTCTAAATTTCTGTGAGGGGCTTTGGATTAATCCCTTAGGTCCCTGCAAAATTTGACAGAAGTAAATAAAATGATTTAGTATTATTACTAAGTCAAAACAAATGACAGAAAATAGAAAAAAGAAACAAAAGGGAAAAACCTCAGCTGGCTTACCTGGCCCAGGAGAGAAGCCGGCCCAGCTGGCTGGCCAACCCAGCAGCCTCCCCCTGTCGTCTTCCTCCTCTGCCAGGAGGACGAGGGCGTGTGCCCGACGCACGCACACACACGCGCGCCACCTCCACCCTGCTTGCTTGCCCCCTCGACGGCCTGGATGCCTCTGGCGTCGCCACGCACTCCCCTCGACCCTCTCCCACTCTCCCCCATGCTCATCCCCTCCCCTGGACCTCTCTCTCTCACCCCCCGAATGGCTCCATCGCCACCGCTCGCCGTTGCCGTGGCCACCGTCACGGCCTCGCCCTCGCTTCATGCCCAGACACTCTGCGCCGTCGTCGTCGTCCTCTCCGTCAAGCCACACGTCGCCGGATGCCCCTAGAGCGCCTCCATCGCTGTCATCTTCATCGCCGGCCACTGGAGATCGCCGTCGCCGTTCCGCTCGCGCTCGACCCTCCCCGAGCTCGCTGACGGCGTCTATGGTCTCCCCGTGAGCTCTCCTCCGTTTCCCCTCTGTCCCCGCGCTCAATTTCATGCCGTAGCCATGCTAGCCGCCGGACCCGAGAGGTCGCGCCGCCGTGGTACCTCCCCGTCGTGGCCAGAGCCACCGCAGCCCGCGCCCACACCTGCCACCGTGCTCAGCAGCCTCCCAGAAGGCCAACACCGCCAACCTAAGCTCCTGTTGTGCCCTGCAGCCACTTCCCACTCGGAGCCGTGCTCCGGCCGCCGCTGCGAGCTTAGCTCCCGCAAGCTCCGGCCACCACGTGTACTTCCTTTGCCTCCACTAGTTGCGTGCGAGCACCAGCTCCTCGGAGATGGTCTTCGCGGCCCTTTTGGTCACCGGAGGACAAAATCCGAGGCCCTCCGCTGCGTTCGGCCTCACCGGTGGCTAAACGCCAGCGGGTTGACTGTGTGGGTCATTGACATGTGGGGCCCAGCCCTGCTAATTTCTAATTTAGGATTAGTGTAACAACTAATTTAACCCTGTAAACTAATTGGGTCACTGACGCGTGGGCCGAACCCCATTAACTAAACCAGTTTAGGTTCAATTTAATTTAGGATTAGCCACAGACACTGACGTGTGGACCCCACACGTCAGGTTTGACCTGGTCAGCCGCCTTTGACCTGCTGACGCAATGCTGCTGTCATGCTGACGCAATATTTCTTTTTCTGGTTTAAAAATAAATCAGGAAATTCCAGAATTTAGCTAAACTTCAAAAATTCACAGAAATTCAACCGTAGCTCAGATTGAAATAATTTATATATGAAAAATTATCAGCAAAATTCAATCTATCCATCTGTATCATTTTCATGCATGAAAAACCAACCTATACATGATGTATATATGAAAAGACACTTATGCATATTTAAGAGCTTAATTTGGGGTTGCATTTGAACCCTTGGTTCAAATGGACTTCAACCAAATAAATGCTAGTTGCATTAACTCAAATAACATCACATCTTCATGCCATGTTCATGCATCATATTGTTGCATATGCTTGTGTATTGATTTCCGACACCGTTCCCTCTCGATAGGTCCCACTCCGGAGAGTGCTTCAGGGTACCTGTCTGAGGAGCAGTGCCCCCTGTTGATCTACCAGGCGAGAAAACCCCCTTGTTCATTCCGATACAATCCTACACTCTCGTTCCTGCTCTCATTTATTGCATTACGACAACAACGATTCAACTGCTACTTTATGCTGCGGTAGTTGAACCCATTCCTTTGCATGACCTGTCATTGCCACAGTAAATAGTTAAAACCCACTAGCATGTGTAGGAGTTGTTTGAGCCATGTTGTGTTCCTACCATGCATTGCCTGCTATTGCTTAGAGTATGTCATGTCTGATTCATCGGGAATGAATTGGAGTGTTACGATATGTTCCGGTGCTGAGAGTTAAGCGTGTGAACATGATTTTGTAAAGGTAGCGGTGAGAGGCCATGTAGGAGTACATGGTGGGTTGTCTCATTGGGACCGTCCTTAAGAACTGAGTTCTGTGTAAGTTGTCCAATGACTAGCTACTACCACACATTGGGATCCAGGCGCTCCAAGCTCTCTCGACTTACTAACCGCCTTGATCTCTGTCCAAGAGTTGCAAATAGTTTCTGGTGTTTGTAGGTAGTGCTATTTTTCTACCGAGTGGCACCCGGCAGGGTGGACTTGGGACAGTGTAGGCACACGTGGCCCGGTGTACCGAGTGGCACCCGGATGGTGGGCTCGGGAACCCTGTACACATCATTTGGGGCTGTGAGCGAAACCCCGGCCGGATCTCCTTGCGGATGAAACCCGAATAGGCGATAAACCTGGACTAGAGTCTTGTGTGGCTAGTCAGATCGTGGCCGACACCCTCGCCAGGCTTCCGCTTGAAGGTTGCCGAGATACATGACGTGTATATGGTGATAAGTGGTGAGAGCGTGTGTGAAGAAGTACACCCCTGCGGGGTTATCATGATCTATTCAAATAGCCGTGTCCTCGGTTACGGACTTCTTGGATGCTTATGTGGTACATAGATAACTTGAAGTGGATACTCTAAAATGCTCAAGACAAGTGTGAGTGCTATGGATGGCCTTCTCGTAAGGAGACGAGGATGAATCCATAGTGGTGTATTGATGTGGTGATTAGTGGACTCGTGTGCGCTGCCTCACCTCAAAGAAGTTTCTCGTTGTCGTAGAACAGGATAGCCACTGAGTCAAAGCTGGCTTGCTCCAACTAAACCCCACATTGCCTTCTTGATACTAATGCATGTATGATAGGATCTGATGTAAGTCTTGCTGAGTACCTTTGTACTCACGTTTGCTTTATTCATGTTTTGCAGGTGAGACTTCTGTCTCACTAGTAGTACTGCTTGGATTTCGACAAGTAGCTTGTTACCTCAGCTACGATCTTGTACCCTTGGGAGGGACTTGTAGATAGTCAGGCTTCTCATCCTTTTTCCTTTTGTGGTTGTCTGTACTCAGACATGTAATGCTTCCATTGCTTGTATGCTCTGAATGATGGGTCATGTGACCCCTGTTTGTATTTAATGCTATGTGGCTCTTCTGGGACTTTATCTATATGAGTTTGCGTTATGTTGTGATGCCATGTTGTACAGCACATACTTGCATGTTATGCGTACGTGTAACGTCTATTGCTATGTGTGGGATCCGACAACCTAGTTGTCTATCCTTGGTAGCCTCTCTTATGGGGAAATGTAGTCTAGTGCTTCCACCGAGCCATGGTAGTCCGCTACAGCCCGGTTTTCCCGGAGTCCTGCTAGCTGAGCACTACAGCTCCGGAACACTTAGACTGGCCGGCATGTGATTCACTTCGTTCCCGTGTCTGTCCCTTCGGGGAAATGTCACGCGGTGACATCCGGGGTCCTGTCTACCCTGCTTCAGCCTGGTTCACCGGAGTCCTGTTAGCCCAGTGCTACAGCCCGGATTCGCACGTTGCTGACCGACATGCTCGAAGTTGATTCATGTATGCATGTCCCCGTAAGTTAGTGCCACTTTGGGTTCAAGACTAGTCATGCCGGCCCGGGTTCTCTGTCATATGAATGCTAGCGACACTATCATATACATGAGCCAAAAGGCGCAAACGGTCCTGGGCCATGGTAAGGCGACACCCATGGGAATACCGTGCATGAGGCCGCAAAGTGATATGAGGTGTTACATGCTAGATTGGTGTGACTTAGAACCCGATAGCTTACCGCCCCAATTTCTAGGATACCTTACAAGATGGCACCCTTAGAGCTAGCTGAGCTTAAGAAACAACTCGATGAATCCTTGCAAAAGGGTTTCATCCATCATAGTTCTTCTCCCTAGGCTTGCCCTGTCCTCTTCGTCAAGAAGAAGGATGGTACGGACCGAATGGTTGTAGATTATCGTCCCGTTAATTTGTTCACGATAAAGAACAAGTATCCGCTCCCCAGGATCAACGATCTGTATGATCAGCTTGCTGGATCCTCAGTCGTTTGAAAGATGGATTTGAGGTTAGGCTACCACCAAATCAAGATCAGAAATGGGGACATTCCTAAGATGGCTTTTGTCACTCGTTATGGTCAGTACGAGTACACCGTCATGTCCTTTGGTCTAACCAATGCTCCAGCTATATTCTCTCGCTTGATGAACTCGATCTTCATGGAGTACTTAGATAAGTTCGTCGTGGTTTACCTCGATGATATTCTTATTTACTCAAAGAACAAGGAAGAGCACGCCGAACATCTTAGACTTGTGTTAGAAAAACTCAGAGAGCAACGCCTTTATGCCAAGTTCTCCAAGTGCGAATTTTGGTTGCTAGAAGTGACCTATCTCGGCAACGTAATCTCTGGTAAGGGCACTGCTGTCAATCCCGAGAGAGTTCAGGCCGTTCTTGATTGGACTCCGCCTGAAACAGTTAAGCAAGTTAGGAGTTTCCTTGGCCTAGCCAGTTATTGTCGCCGCTTTGTTGAAAACTTCTCCAAAGTGGCCAAACCTCTAACGGAACTTCTCAAGAAAGATAAAAAGTTTGAGTGGTCCCCATAGTGTGAGCACATTTTTCAGGAACTGAAAAAGACGCCTGACTTCCACTCCCATTTTTCAGGAACTTTGTTATCTATTGTGATGCCTCATGACAGGGACTAGGTTGCATTCTTATGCAAGATCGCCATGTGATTGCCTATGCATCTCGACAGTTGCATCCACATGAGGAGAATTATCCTACACATGATCTAGAGCTTGCAGCCGTAGTCTATGCACTTAAGACCTGGCGACATTATCTTCTTGGTAAGCGTTGCGATATTTACACCGATCACCAAGTCTCAAGTATATCTTCACCCAACCAGATTTGAACCTTAGGCAAAGGCGTTGGTTGGAGTTGATCTCAGATTACCACTACTAGGAAAAGGCATGCTAGTGGCGCACCGAATTTGCCTTCTAATGGCGCACTACCGGTGCGCCACTGGTATCACGCCATTAGAATTAAATTCTAATGGCGCACCACCGGTGCGCCATTAGTATCTGGTGTTCTAATGCCGCACCACGTAGTGCGCCATTCGTATAGCCTGCAGTGCGCCATTAGAATGCCTCCCAGGGGGCCATATGTACCCATGTGCTTTGGCATCCTAATGGCGCACCAGCAGTTAATGCGCCATTAGTGTGATGATCATAGTGCGCCATTAGTGTCTTGTGTGGTGCGCCATTAGTATGAATATTAGGATTTTTTTTTGCTTTTCTGATTTTTCCACAGGTTACAAAATATATTATTGGACAGAATATAGACAGCAGCACACAGCAACATCAGATTCATCGAATACAATAGAAGATTAGTCTCCGAATACAATTCATCATATTAGTCTCCAAATTCAAAAGACCGAACAAAGATAAAACATTACAAGTCTCAAGACCGCGAGTATCGAGTTTGTCGGAAGTAATACTAATCCTAACAAGTCCTACTAATCATCATCATACAACTTCTACTCGTTATTCATAACAAGTCATACGATCATCATCTTGATAGTCTTCGAACCAACCCTACTTAATTGTTCTTAGCACATGATCATCAGTATTAGGCAGGACCTAAATACCCTATTTAAGCTAAAATAGCATAAAACAATATAGACCCTGACTCTCCATTATGGAGAATGGAGAACATCCTGACTCCAATTCTTGCGCTTCGCTTCCTTTTGCTTCCAAGATGCTCCTTATGACTGTCCATACATTTTTTCCATCCTTTGATTTTCATGTCTCCACTTCTTTTAGAAATCTCGTATGGACAGTTGAGATTTGTAGGACGACCTGGCTGTATGTTCAAAACATTAACACTACCTTTCAGATACATCATATGATGCACACAATTCTCTGGGATTATCTGTTGAAAAACATAGTAATAACTTCATAGTTAGCAATGATGTACTAGTTTTAGAAGTATGCAAAAGATGCACGGATGTCACAATAGTAAGAATCTTACCAGGGTATCTCCATGGTAGTTACCGTAGTTGAACACATGCACTAGTGGCACGTATTTACCATAATGTTGAGGAGTTTGATTGTAGATATTGTAATTCTCAATGTCAGTACAAAATCCGACCAAATGATTTTTCTCCTTGTAAGTTGTTAATTCGGAGCCATCGGTGTAGTGGGTTTTATCTACCATCTCCCGCACATTCTTTGAACAATAAAAATAAGCTGTCAATGGGAATAAGCTGTCAACTATTTTGAAATAAACAATATAAATTAGCTAATAACTATGTTTGAGAAACTCACATAGCGGTAGAACTGGAGGCGTATCAACAAGGACCTAAATGTCCATATTGTCTTGGTTGATGTCAGGATTACCAAGATCCATGGTGATAAGCATACCCTCATCAAAACCATACATCTTGCAAAATGCTTCCCAATTTTTGCAACCAAAATGGGTTACGCTCTCAGAATTATATAGATTTACTTCAAAGTCCACATCGTGATGAGTCCTTAGGTGAATTTTCTTTGTTTCAGAAATTTCATGGTCTTCAAAATCCATCCTCTCCAAGACATAGCGTCTTGCATGGCATGGGATAAGCTATACTCGAATTGTAAAAGATGAAAATTACATGTTGAAATAGTTGAAGTCATGCTTAATTATGAAAATAACACTTGTCGTCATTGTGTACCGTTTCAACTTCGAAGGTCTCCTTGAGCTTAATGCTGAAGCGCCGATCATCGTCCAGATGAGGCATGTCGCATAGACCTCGATCGTCATGGCACCAGTCGCACTCCGCCGGGAGACTTTCGTCGTCCGATGATGATGACGACATATCCTACGTTCATAATTCAAAACTACATCATTTAGGGTTTGTCGACACCGAGGCACCCTAAAAGCCTAAGCTTTCATCATTTAGGTTTTGTCGACGCCGAGGCACCCTAAAAGCCTAAGCGTACATCATTTAGGTTCTCATCGACACCGAGGCACCCTAGGCTGGGCCTAATCACTTGGCACTAATCACTTGGCTCTATTTCCACCTATGTGGGGTTTATAATCTAGGGTTTATTGATGCTAACGAGAATTCTAAGTTGGGCCTAATAACTTGGCTCTATTGCCACCTATGGTCTAATGTAGTAAGAATGGCAGGGCAGTTGATCCTACTTAACTAAGTACTAAGATACCCCGGCCCATGCATTAGTCGCAAGTACCCCATATGTCCTATTTTTAGCAAAGTCATGCTAAAATTCACGGAAAATTTTAGCATGACCTTTGCTGAAAATAGGACATATGGAGTACCCGAATTTGTCGGAA
Organism: Triticum urartu; assembly: GCF_003073215.2. Classification (NCBI taxonomy): domain Eukaryota; kingdom Viridiplantae; phylum Streptophyta; class Magnoliopsida; order Poales; family Poaceae; genus Triticum; species Triticum urartu. The sequence goes on from NC_053027.1 coordinate 119,615,236, forward strand.
CGGAAGTTAATCGACATTCCGGCAAACTCAAGGGCCTCTCGGGGTACCTGCAAAATCATCACGACACGAAGGGCCTCTCAAGGGCCTCAAGCAGCAGCGGCGTCTCCCAGGACCCCATTTTTTTGCTAAATTTCTTTGAGCAACAATCAGAGCAGAAAATTCAGCATATTTCTATACAATAGCACTGTAAAGATGAAGAATAGTTCTAGAGCAGCCCATCTTTGATCATCATCTTTGCATCTCTTTCTCAATGTGATCAGTAATGTAGACATATTCATGATCTAGTTTAGCAGCAGGTTGCAAATACTTAACTGTCTAGAACATCACAGCATGCACAGTAATAAGAATAATGTAAACATTTGGCTTAGTTATAAGCATAGTATACTTCTTATAAACTGAAAGTGGAACTACTCACAATGAAGAAGTATTAGCAGATAGTTTGTCAACTAATGAAATAACATTTTTTCTGCCCAAAATGGATGCCATTTTATAACATTGCATAGCATTAGTCAGACAGAGCTGAGCCTTTCACCACTATATAATATTGCCATATAACAACACATGTTCACTGGGTGCCAATATGCCAAAATATAAAAAAGAGGCATACAAGAGACCCATCGAAGACAACACATGACTAATGTTGTACTAAGACCAGTGACATAAACAAAGCACAGCTGATGTGGTGCTAAACTGGATATACCCTCCAAGTCCCAGTGTCCAGATTTATAATGCCATGTCTTATGGCTGACAGACACTCCTTCAGGCTCATAGTATACTTGATCCTACACGTCGAACCATATACGTACTATCTTATATGACAAATCAGCATAGAGAGCATTGCACAACCAAAACAAACAAATAAAAACATGGTAGCAAAACATATAGTGAGAATTGCCATCTACCAGTCCTATGTGACTGAACCAAACATGCACAGCTTTCTTGCGCCATCATCATTTTTTTTGAATTTTCATCATCAACTAATTAACACCCTTTGTGACGGTGCATTAGCATAGGCATAAGCTGCACTACAACTTGTTCATGCCGCCTCTTTGAACTATAAAACTCTGCACTAGTACTTTGGCATGGTGTCAGACTTTGTACATAAGTACATGACCCGTATGAGGAGTAGTTATCTCGATTGTGCAGTCACGAACATACAGAGCATTGCATGATTAAGACAACTAAATAAAAAAACGGTAGAAAAACATATAGATAGAATTGCCATCCACCAGTCCGATGTCACTGAACATATATATGATGCACTTGCCTTAACACATATCTCCAGAAGGGACCTAAATCGAGCAACAACCAGCCTAGGGGGAGGAGGGGAAGGGGGAAGAGGTGAGGAATCACCTGTGGGATAACGGCAGGATGCCGTAGGAGGGCGCCGGTGTCGAGGAGGCGGCGAGCGGCGACGCATCAAGGAGGAGGCGGCGCGTCAAGGAGGAGGCGCGTCGAGGAGGAGGCGGCGCGTCGAGGAGGAGGCGGCGTGTCGACCTTGCCACCCACCTTAGAGCCGGAACCCTAGGGCGTGCAGGCACGGCGGACGGAGGGGACGGAGGGGGCGGCGCTCGCGGGGGAGGCGGGGCTCGGGGGGAGGCGGTGCTCGAGGGGGAGGAAGGGGAGAGGGAGGCGGCGGGGGTGCGTGGGCGGCTACGGCGGATGGCGGGGGCACGTGGGCGGCTGCAGTGGCGGCGGATGGCGGTGGTCGATCGAGGGGAATCTGGCAAGGGAGGGAGGGAGGACACAGTGCGAGGGCAGTAGGTGGAGTGGGGGAAGGGTTCTAATGGCGCACCACACCCTCGTGCGCCATAAGTACGACTATTCTAATGGCGCACCACCCCTCGGTGCGCCATTAGAATTTTGTTTTAATCTAGCCCACTAGCCCTATCTACAACCTAACCCTATCTACAATAGAAGCCCCCACTAGCCCGACTGGTTAGCACCCAACAAACACACCAGGAGGTCCTGGGTTCGATTCCTAGGCTCCCCAATATTTTTTATGCATTTTAAATGCTGTTTGATATTTATTTGTGTTTAAATATGTTCAAACTTGTTTAAATCATAACAGTAATATTTTTTTACAAAAACAGTAATAATTTTTTAAAAAATATGTTCAAATTTGTTACTTGAAAATATCATCATCGGCGGCGGTGGAACGGGGGAGGGTGCGGGGGGTGCCCGTTGGCGGCGGTGGAGCGGGGGAGGGTGCGGGGGGCCGGGTGCTCGTCAGCGGCGGTGGAGCGGGGGACGGTTGCGGTGGGTCGTCGGCGGCGGTGGAGCTAGCGGGGGAGGGTGCGGGTGGGATCGAGATGGAGGGGGATCGAGATCGAGATGGAGGGGGGAATCGAGATCGAGATGGAGATCGAGATCAAGTGTCCTCATGAATTCAAAATTTGCCCATGAAATTTAAAAATATTCATGATATCAAAAAGTGCCCATGAAATACAATCGAGAAATGAAGACTACGATTTAAATACAATCGATCTTAGCTAGCTATCTGTTCACAATCTTCTTGCCCATTAGTAGTTTTGCAAAAAAGTAAAAATAAATAAATATATATACTAATGGCGCACCAGGTAATAGTGCGCCATTACTAGTTTAAACTAGTAATGGTGCACTGTGAAACGATGCGCCATTAGTAGTTTTGCAAAAAAAAGACTAAAAAAATTTACAGTAATGGCGCACTGTCTGCTTGGTGCGCCATTACTACTTAGAACTAGTAATGGCGCACTTCGACCTGATGCGCTATTAGTATGTATGGAAAAATGGAAAAAAAAATTAATACTAGTGGCACACCCTGTTTCTGGTGCGCCATTAGTGTCTTCCACACTAATGGCGCATCACCAACCGGTGTGCCATTAGTATATAGTAGTGGCGCACTGCTTCCATGGTGCGCCATTAGTATCAATCCTATCTATAGCCCTTTTCCTAGTAGTGTACGACTTAGGAATTACCTACACCCCAGGCAAGGGGAATGTCATGGCTGATGCGCTAAGTCGTAAGTCCTATTGCAACAATCTTATGTTGCAGCAGGGCCAACCACTACTTCATGAGGAATTATGTAAGCTCAACCTGCACATTGCTTCTCATGGATTCCTTTCTACCTTGGTGGGAAAACCTACTCTTGTGGATCAGATCATCTCTGCTCAGAAGCAGGATACGGGAATTTCCCGGATCAAGAGAAACGTTGACAAGGGAGTTGGTGGTAGTTTCTCCATAGATGATCGAGGTGTTGTTTTCTTTGAGAATCGCTTGGTGGTTCCCAAGAATCAACATCTGCGACAACTGATTCTTAAGGAGGCCCATGAATCTCCTCTCACGATTCATCCCGGTAGTACTAAAATGTATCAGGACCTACGCCAGAGGTTCTGGTGGACTAGGATGAAGAGAGAAATCGCCGAGTTCATTGCTAACTGCGACATTTGTCGTTGTGTTAAGGCAGAGCATCAAAGGCCTGCTGGCATCCTTCATCCTTTAGCTATTCCTGAGTGGAAATGGGATAAAGTTGGTATGGACTTCATCACCAGCTTTCCCAGGACCAAGAGAGGGAATAATGCTATCTTCGTAGTCGTTGATCATCTTTCCAAAGTGGCTCACTTCCTACCTATCCGAGAGAGTATCACTGCTAGTCAGCTCGCTGACTTATATATTTCTCGAATAGTGTCACTTCATGGTGTTCCACTAGAGATCAATTCAGACCGTGGTAGTCTTTTCACTTCTCATTTCTGGGAGAGTTTCCAAACTGCCATGGGCACCCATCTTTCCTTCAGTACCGCTTTCCACCCTCAATCAAGTGGTCAGGTGGAAAGGGTCAACCAAATTCTCGAAGACATGCTCAGAGCTTGTGTTATCTCATTCGGTATGGATTGGGAGAAGTGTCTTCCCTTCGCCGAGTTTGCTTATAACAATAGCTACCAATCCATCCTCAAGAAAGCTCCTTTTGAGGTTCTGTATGGACGAAGATGTCGAACACCTTTGAACTGGTCAGAAACCGGTGAAAGACAATTCTTTGGACCGGATATGGTCCAGGAGGCAGAAGAGCAAGTTCACATCATTCGTGAGAATTTGAAAACAGCCCAATCTCGTCAAAAGAGCCAGTATGACCGCAGTCATAAGGAAGTGGCTTATGAAGTTGGCAACAAGGCTTACCTTCGGGTTACTCCTTTGAAGGGTACCCATCGTTTCGGTATCAAGGGAAAGTTGGCTCCTCGTGATATTGGTCCCTTTCTCATTCTCGCTAAACGAGGAGAGGTTGCCTATCAGTTGGAACTACCCCCACATCTTTCTCGAGTTCATGATGTCTTCCACGTCTCTCAACTCAGGCGTTGCTTCTCGGATCCCATCCGCAGAGTGGACCACGAAACGCTTGATCTCCAAGATAACCTCACTTATCGAGAGTACCCCGTCCGCATTCTGGATCAAGCAGAGCATGTCACTCGACGTCATAACATCAAGTTTCTCAAGGTTCAGTGATCACATCATTCCGAGAGAGAAGCTACTTGGGAGCAAGAAGATCGTCTTCGACTGGAGTACCCCACTTTCTTTCTGCCAACCCCTGAATCTCGGGACGAGATTCTTTTGAGTGGGGGCGAGTTGTCACATCCCTAGTTCTGGTATGACCTAGGCTAGCCTTCATGTTTGCATCATGTTTAAATTTCTTTGAAATTTGAAATGGGGATTGTGAAACTCTCAGAATCATTCTGGAAATGACCCAAATAAAAAATTTTGCTCCAAAAAGGTCCAAGAAAATGCTCATGTTGCTCTCTAAAAATATTGGACATAGATAAAAATCAAGCCAACATTTTCAGGAGCTCATAAGTATTTATTTTGGGCATTTGGAATTAATCCAGTAATTAATTTCTTTGGATATATATTTGCTATATATATAATATATGTCCAAAAGTTCTGAATTTTGGTGAGGGGCTTTGGATTAATCCCTTAGGTCCCTGCAAAATTTGACAGAAGATTTAGTATTATTACTAAGTCAAAAGAAGTGACAGAAAATAGAAAAAAGAAACAAAAGGGAAAAACCTCACCTGGCTTACCTGGCCCAGGAGAGAAGCCGGCCCAGCTAGCTGACCAGCACAGCAGCCTCCCCCTGTCGTCTTCCTCCTCTGCCAGGAGGACCAGGGCGTGTGCCCGATGCACGCACACACACGTGCGCCACCTCCACCCTGCTTGCTTGCCATCTCGACGGCCTGGACGCCTCTGGCGTCGCCACACACTCCCCTCGACCCTCTCCCACTCTCCCCCATGCTCATCCCCTCCCCTGGACCTCTCTCTCTCACCCCCCGAACGGCTCCGTCGCCACCGCTCACCGTTGTCGTGGCCACCGTCACGGCCTCGCCCTCACTTCGTGCCCAGACGCTCCGCGCCGTCGTCCTCGTCCTCTCCGTCAAGCCACGCATCGCCGGACGCCCCTGGAGCGCCTCCATCGCCGTCATCTTCATCGCCGGCCACCGGAGATCGCCGTTGCCGTTCCGCTCGCGCTCGACCCTCGACGAGCTCGCTGACGACGTCTACGGTCTCCCCGTGAGCTCTCCTCCGTTTCCCCTCTGTCCCCGCGCTCGATTTCTTGCCATAGCCATGCTAGCCGCTGGACCCGAGCGGTCGCGCTGCCGTGGTACCTCCCCGTCGTGGCCAGAGCCACCGCAGCCCATGCCCGCACCTGCCACCGTGCTCAGCTGCCTCCCAGAAGGCCAACACCGCCACCCACAGCTCCTGTCGTGCCATGCAGCCACTTCCCACTCGGAGCCGTGCTCCGTCCGCCGCTGCGAGCTCAGCTCCGGTGAGATCCGGCCACCCCGCGTCCTTCCGTCGCCTCCACTAGATGCGCGCGAGCACCAGCTCCTCGGAGATGGTCTCCATGGCCCTTTTGGTCACCGGAGGACCAAATCCGAGGCCCTCCTCCGCGTTCGGCTCACCGGTGGCTAAACATCTGCGGGTTGATTGTGTTTGACCCCCAGTTGACCAGTTCTAACCGTATGGGTCATTGACATGTGGGGCCCTGCCCTGCTAATTTCTAATTTAGGATTAGTTTAACAACTAATTTAACCCTATTAACTAATTAGGTCACTGACGCGTGGGCCCAACCCCATTAACTAAACCAGTTTAGGTTCAATTTAATTTAGGATTAGCCACAGACACTGACGTGTGGACCCCACACGTCAGGTTTGACCTGGTCAGCCGCCTTTGACCTGCTGACGCAATGCTGCTGTCATGCTGACGCAATATTTCTTTTTCTGGTTTAAAAATAAGTTAGGAAATCCCAGAATTAAGCTAAACTTCAAAAATTCATAGAAATTCAACCGTAGCTCAGATTGAAATAATTTATATAGGAAAAATTATCAAAAAAATTCAATCTATCCATCTGTATTATTTTCATGCATGAAAAACCAACCTATACATGATGTATATATGAAAACACACTTATGGCATATTTAAGAGCTTAATTTAGGGTTGCATTTGAACCCTTGGTTCAAATGGACTTCAACCAAATAAATGCTAGTTGCATTAACTCAAACAACATCACATCTTCATGCCATGTTCATCCATCATATTGTTGCATATGCTTGTGTATTGATTTCCGACACCGTTCCCTCTCGATAGGTCCCGCTCCGGAGAGTGCTTCAGGGTACCTGTCTGAGGAGCAGTGCCCCCCTGTTGATCTACCAGGCAAGCAAACCCCCTTGTTCATTCCGATACAATCCTAATCTCTCGCTCCTGCTCTCATTTATTGCATTAGGACAACAACGATTCAACTGCTACTTTATGCTACGGTAGTTGAACCCATTCCTCTGCATGACCTGTCATTGCCATAGTAAATAGTTAAAAGCCACTAGCATGTGTTGGAGTTGTTTGAGCCATGTTGTGTTCCTACCATGCATTGCCTGCTATTGATTAGAGTATGTCGTGTCTGATTCATCGGGAATGAATTGGAGTGTGACGATATGTTCCGGTGCTGAGAGTTAAGCGTGTGAACACGATTTGGTAAAGGTAGCGGTGAGAGGCCATGTAGGAGTACATGGTGGGTTGTCTCATTGGGACCGTCCTTAAGAACTGAGTTCTGTGTAAGTTGTCCAATGACTAGCTACTACCACACATTGGGCTCCAGGCGCTCCAAGCTCTCTCGACTTATTGACCGCCTTGATCTCTGTCCAAGAGTTGCAAATAGTTTCTGGTGTTTGTAGGTAGTGCTATTTTTCTACCGAGTGGCACCCGGCAGGGTGGACTTGGGACAGACCACGCACACGTGGCCCGGTGTACCGAGTGGCACCCGGATGGTGGGCTCGGGAACCCTGTACACATCATTTGGGGCCGTGAGCGAAACCCCGGCCGGATCTCCTTGCGGATGAAACCCGAATAGGCGATAAACCTGGACTAGAGTCTTGTGTGGTTAGTCAAGTCGTGGCCGACACCCTCGCCAGGCTTCCGCTTGAAGGTTGCCGAGATACATGACGTGTATATGGTGATAAGTGGTGAGAGCGTGTGTGAAGAAGTACACCCCTGCGGGGTTATCATGATCTATTCAAATAGCCGTGTCCTCGGTTATGGACTTCTTGGATGCTTATGTGGTACATAGAAAACTTAAAGTGGATACTCTAAAATGCTCAAGACAAGTGTGAGTGCTATGGATGGCCTTCTCGTAAGGAGACGAGGATGAATCCATAGTGGTGTATTGATGTGGTGATTAGTGGACTCGTGTGCACTGCCTCACCTCAAAGAAGTTTCTCGTTGCCGTAGAACTGGATAGCCACTGAGTCAAAGATAGCTTGATGCAACTAAACCCCACATTGCCTGCTTGATACTAATGCATGTATGATAGGATCTGATGTAAGTCTTGCTGAGTACCTTTGTACTCACGTTTGCTTTATTTATGTTTTGCAGGTGAGACTTCTGTCTCACTAGTAGTACCGCTTGGACTTCGACAAGTAGCTTGTTACCTCAGCTACGATCTTGTACCCTTGGGAGGGACTTGTAGATAGTCAGGCTTCTCAGCCTTTTTCCTTTTGTGGTTGTCTGTACTCAGACATGTAATGCTTCCGTTGCTTGTATGCTCTGAATGATGGGTCATGTGACCCCTGTTTGTATTTAATGCTATGTGGCTCTTCTGGGACTTTATCTATATGAGTTTGCGTTATGTTGTGATGCCATGTTGTACAACACATACTTGCATGTTATGCGTACGTGTAACGTGTATTGCTATGTGTGGTATCCGACAACCTAGTTGTCTATCCTTGGTAGCCTCTCTTATGGGGAAATGTAGTCTAGTGCTTCCACCGAGCCATGGTAGTCCGCTACAGCCCGGTTTACCCAGAGCCCTGCTAGCCCAGCACTACTGCTCCGGAACACTTAGACTAGCCGGCATGTGATTCACTTCGTTCTCGTGTTTGTCCCTTCGGGGAAATGTCACACGGTGACATCCGGAGTCATGTCTAGCCTGCTACAGCCCGGTTCATCGGAGTCCTGTTAGCCCAGTGCTACAGCCCGGATTCGCACGCTGCTAACCGACATGCTCGAAGTTGATTCATGTATGCCTTTCCCCATAAGTTAGTGCCACTTTGGGTTCACGACTAGTCATGTCGGCCCGGGTTCTCTTTCATATGGATGCTAGTGACACTATCATATACGTGAGCCAAAAGGCGCAAACTGTCCCGGGCCATGGTGAGGAGACACCCGTGGGAATACCGTGCGTGAGGCCGCAAAGTGATATGAGGTGTTACATGCTAGATCGGTGTGACTTAGAATCGGGGTCCCGACAGTCATCCTCCATTGTCGCGTCGCCATTGCCTTCTTTGGGTGTGTCCACCATGTATATATCTTATGATGAGGTGGCTGTCCAGTGCCCTCTGGGCAGTGATTCCTCTTCGACTCCCGCATCATCGTCCATACTGTCGATTTCTTTGGAGTCGAAGTCGATCATGTCGGTTAAATCATCGACAGTGGCTACAAAGTGGGAGGTGGGTGGGCGGTGAATTTCTTCGTCATCCGCATCCCAATCCTACCGACATAGCTCGGCCAGGACTCTCCTGACAAGGAGATAGACCTTAATGAATTCAGTATGTCGCCGAAAGGCAAGTGCTGAAAGATATCCGCGGAGGTGAACTCCATGATCAACGCCCAGTTGGATTCGACAGGCACGGGCGTAGGCGGTTCGTAGTCCGTGGCAGGAGAAGGATCTAGCAGTTTGGCAACACGACTCTCGTGAAGGGTAAGGTCGATATTCGGCTCGATCACCGCTGAGGCTATGGCCTCCGTGACGAGGTCCATCCACCCGTCCATGGATGGCGCAACTGGCTCCAATTTGAGGCTCGGAGCGGCTGCCGGTGCGATCTCCTGAATACGGTCTGATGATAGAGCTAAATCGTACTCATCGTGACCGTGCAGCGCACAAGGCAGGGGCTCGAATCCGTCGAAGATCAAGTCTCCGCGGATGTATGCCGTGTAGTTTAAGCTTCCAAACCTGACCTAGTGGCCAGGGGCATAACTTTTGATCTGCTCCAGATGGCCAAGCGAGTTGGCCCGCAGTGCGAAGCCGCCGAACACAAAGATATGTCTGGGGAGAAAAGTCTCACCCTGGACTGCATCGCTATCGATGATCGTAGGAGCCATCAAGCTTAACGACGATGACACAGAGGAACTCTCAATGAAAGCACCAATGTCGGTGTCAAAACCGGTGGATCTCGGGTAGGGGAGCCTGAACTATGCGTCTAAGGCAGATGGTAACAGGAGGCAGGGGACACGATGTTTTACCTAGGTTCGGGCCCTCTTGATGGAGGTAAAACCCTACGTCCTGCTTGATTTATTCTTGATGATATGAGTATTACAAGAGTTGATCTACCACGAGATCAGAGAGGCTAAACCCCAGAAGCTAGCATATGGTATGATTGTATGTTGTCCTACAGACTAAAACCCTACGGTTTATATAGACACCGGAAAGGGCTAGGGTTACACAAGGTCGGTTACAAAGGAGGAGATATACATATCCATATTTCCTAGTTTTCCTTCCACGCCAAGTAGAGTCCCATCCGGACACGAGACGAAGTCTTCAATCTTGTATCTTCATAGTACAACTTAGGGAGTCCTGGATTAGGGGGTCTCCGGACAGCCGGACTATATCCTTTGGCCGGACTGTTGGACTATGAAGATACAAGATTGAAGACTTCGTCTCGTGTCCGGATGGGACTCTACTTGGCGTGGAAGGCAAGCCAGGCAATACGGTCATGTATATCTCCTCCTTTGTAACCGGCCTTGTGTAACCCTAGCCCTTTCCGGTGTCTATATAAACTGCAGGGTTTTAGTCCGTAGGACAACATACAATCATACAATAGGCTAGCTTCTAGGGTTTAGCCTCTTCGATCTCGTGGTAGATCAACTCTTGTAATACTCATATCATCAAGAATAAATCAAGCAGGACGTAGGGTTTTACCTCCATCAAGAGGGCCTGAACCTGGGTAAAACATCGTGTTCCCTGCCTCCTATTACCATCTGCCTTAGACGCACAGTTCGGGACCCCCTACCCGAGATCCGCCGGTTTTGACACCGACGTTGGTGCTTTCATTGAGAGTTCCTCTGTGTCGTCGCCGTCAGGCTTGATGGCTCCTTCGAGCATCGATAGCGATGCAGTCCAGGGTGAGATTTTTCTCCCCGGACAGATCTTTGTATTCGGCGGCTTCGCACTGCGGGCCAACTCGCTTGGCCATCTGGAGAAGATCGAAAGTTACGCCCCTGGCCACCAGGTCAGGTTTGGAAGCTTAAACTACACGGCCGATATCCGTGGAGACTTGATCTTCGACGGATTCGAGCCTCTGCCTTGTGCACCACGCGGTCACGATGAGTACGATTTAGCTCTACCATCAGACAGTGTTCAAGAGATCGCACCGGCAGCCACTCCGACCCTCAATTCAGAGCTAGTTGCACCGTCCATGGACGGGTGGATGGACCCCGCCACGGAGGCCTTACCCTCAGCGGCGATTGAGCCGAACATCGACCTTACCCTGCACGAGAGCCGTGTTGTCAGTCTGCCGGATCCTTCTCCGGCCACGGACTCCGAACCGCCTGCGCCCGTTCCTATCGAATCCGATTGGGCGCCGATCATGGAGTTTACCTCTGCGGATATTTTTCAGCACTCGCCCTTTGGTGACATACTGAACTCATTAAGGTCTCTCTCCTTGTCAGGAGGATCCTGGCCGAACTATGTCCGGTAGGATTGGGATGCGGACAACGAAGAAATTCGCTGCCCACCCACCACCCACTTAGTAGCCACTGTCGACGACTTAACTGACATGCTCGACTTCGACTCCGAAGACATTGACGGTATGGATGACGATGCGGGAGATGAAGAGGAACCACTGCCCATAGGGCACTGGACAGCCACCTCATCATACGATATATACATGGTGGACACACCCAAAGAAGGCAATGGCGACGAGACAGCGGAGGATGACCCCTCCAAGTAGCAACCCAAGCGCCGACGTCAGCGGCGCCGCTCCAAGTCCCGCCAAAGCAAAAGTGGTGATACCGGCATAGGAGATAATAACACTCTGGAGAGTGCCGAAGATGGCAACAATGCCCTCCAACACGATCTAGGACAGGAGGATGGAAAGGCCAACCCTCCAGAGAGAGCGGCAGATGGAGAGGCAGAGTGTGATAATTACATGCCCCCCTCCGAAGACGAGGCAAGACTCGACGATGATGAATTCGTCGTGCCAGAGGATCCCGTCGAACGAGAGTGCTTCAAGCACCGGCTTACAGCCACGGCAAATAGCCTTAAGGAAAAGCAGCAGCAGCTTCAAGCTGATCAAGATCTGCTAGCTGACAGATGGACTGAAGTCCTCGCGGCCGAGGAATATAAACTCGAATGCCGCTCCAACAGTTACCCAAAATGCAGGTTGCTACCTCGACTGGAGGAGGAAGCACCCAAACCTACATCCCCGGCATATGACGTGGCTGATCGGCCACCTCGTGGCCGCGATAGAGAGGCATTCCAGCCAAAAGCTCAGCCCGCACCCCGACATCATTCAAATAAAAAGGCATGGGGAAATACGCCAGACCTGTGAGATGTATTGGAGGACAAAGAAAAACATGCAAGATCGATCTACGGATCACGAGGGCGCGCCACTATGCGAGACGATAAATGTCACGCCGGATACAATAAAAGTAAATCCGGCTGGGCCGAACACAGCGGGCAAGACCCATTCGAGCTGCGTCGCGATATAGCCCAATACAGAGGCGCCGCACACCCCTTATGCTTCACATACGAAGTCATGGATCAACAAATCCCAGAGGGTTTCAAACCCGTAAATATAGAATCATACGACGGCACAACAGATCCTGCGGTATGGATCGAGGATTTCCTCCTACATATCCACATAGCACGCGGTGATGATCTACACGCCATTAAATATCTCCCACTCAAAATCAAAGGACCAGCTTGGCATTGGCTCAATAGCTTGCCAGCAGAGTCCATTGGCTGTTGGGAAGATCTGGAATCCGCATTCCTCGACAACTTTCAGGGCACTTACGTGTGACCACCATACGCTGATGACCTAAGCCATATAATTCAGCAGCCAGAGGAATCGGCCAGGCAATTCTGGACACGGTTCCTGACAAAGAAAAATCAAATCGTTGACTGTCCGGATGCAGAGGCCTTACCAGCTTTTAAACACAACATCCACGACGAGTGGCTAGCCCGGCACCTTGGTCAGGAAAAGCCGAAATCTATGGCAGCCCTCACGACACTCATGACCCGCTTTTGTGCGAGAGAAGACAGATGGCTGGCTCCCAGCAATAACATATCAAAGAACCGTGGTACTTCAGATACCAAGGACGGCAATGGCAGGTCACATCAAAGTAAACATAAGCGCCGCATTAACAGCGACAATACCGAGGATACGGCAGTCAATGCCGGATTCAAAGGCTCTAAACCCGGTCACCGGAAAAAACCATTTAAAAGAAGCACTCTGGGCCCGTCCAGTTTGGACCACATGCTCGATCGCTCGTGTCAAATACACGGCACCCCCGACAAGCCAGCCAACCACACTAATAGGGATTGTTGGGTATTCAAGCAGGTCGGCAAGTTAATTGCCGAAAACAAAGATAAGGGGCCACATAGCGATGACGAGGAGGAGCCCCGGCAGCCGAATACCGGAGGACAGAAGAGGTTCCCCCCACAAGTGCGGACGGTGAACATGATATACGCAACCCACATCCCCAAGAGGGAGCGGAAGCATGCGCTCAGGGACGTATATGCGTTGGAGCCAGTCGCCCCAAAGTTCAACCCATGGTTGTCAGGACCCCGATTCCAAGCCACATCGATCTAGCCGGTAACACCTCATATCACTTTGCGGCCTCACGCATGGTATCCCACGGGTGTCGCCTTACCATGGCCCGGGACCGTTTGCGCCTTTTGGCTCACGTATATGATAGTGTCGCTAGCATCCATATGACAGAGAACCCGGGCCGACATGGCTAGTCGTGAACCCAAAGCGGCACAGACCTATGGAGACAGGCATACATGAATCACATCGAGCATGTCGGTCATCAGCGAGTGATTCCGGGCTGTAGCACTGGGCTAAAAGGACTCCAGGGAACCCGGGCTGTAGTAGGCTAGGCAGGACTCCGGATATCACCGCGTGACATTTCCCCGAAGGGACAGACATAGGAACGAAGTGAAACACAAGCCGGCCAGTCAAGTGTCCTGAGCAGTAGTGCTGGGCTAGCAGGACTCCGGTGAACCCGGCTGTAGCGGACTACTATGGCTCGAGGAACACTAGACTACATTTCCAAATAAGAAAGGCTACCAAGTATAAACAACTAGATTATCGGATCCCACTCATACCAAGCATTTCAATCATGCACACAATATGCCCGATATGAGTACATACAACATGGCATCACAACAAAACTCTACAACTCAAGTACTTTATTTAAAGGCTCCAGAGAGCCATACATAACATGTTCATACAGATAGGGGTCACATGACCCGACACTCAAGTCATACAATGATACAAGCACAAGCGGAAGCAACTAGTCTGAGTACAGACACTAGAAAGAAAGAAGGCTTCTCGAAGCCTGTCTATCTACATAGGGCCCTCCATGGCCAGGATCACCACCTGGGTGGCTAGTCACTCGTCGACGTCAAGGTCTATGTAGAACGCATCAGAGGGGGCGGTGTTGTCTTCTGAAAACAGTAATTAAGCAAACATGAGTACAAAGGTACTCAGCAAGTCTTACATCAGAACCTAATATACATGCTCATTCTCAAGAAGGTGGTGGGGTTATTGCAGCAAGCCAGCTTTGACTCTTGGCTAAGCTATCCTACGGAACTTCACTAGTAAAATAGTTTTCGCACACGAGTCCACTACTCACCAACACAATACTCCACCGTGGATCCTCCCTCGACATCCTACGAGAGGGCCATCCTCGGTACTCACACTTATCTTGAGTCTTTTAGTAGTATCCATTAACTTGTCTATGAATTGTATAGGCAACCAAGTAGTCCTTTACCGCGGACGCGGCTATTCGAATAGTTTTATACCCTGCAGGGGTGTACTTCATCACACATGTTTCCACCACTTAGCGTCTGCACACGACATGTGCTCGGCAGACTTCAAGCGAAAACCGACGTGGGTGTAGACCACGACCTGACTAACCTCACAAGTCTCTAATCCAGGTTTATCGCCTATTCAGGTTCCATCCGCAAGGAAATCCGGCCGAGGTGTCCTCAGCGGCCCCAAATGATGTGTACAGGGTTCCTGAGACACCAAACGGGCGACTCAGTACACCGTGCCACGGTGTATCTACCGCATCATAGCCCACCCCTAGGGTCAGCGCTACGCACGGCCGCCAACACATAACCTACAAACACTAGAAACTAGTTGCAACTCCTGGACAGAGGACGATATGGGTCAGTAAGTCGAGCGGGGTCATATTTCAGGGCCCAATGTGTGGTAGTAACTGAATCTTAAATCACGCATACAGATCTTAGTTCTTATGGACGGCCTCAATGAAACAACCCACCATGTACTCCTACATGGCCTCTCATCGATACCTTTACCAAAACATGTTCAACACATCCCTCACATTACCGACATAAGCATTTCACTCTAGCCCATCACCCAGATGAACCAGACCTGACACAACTCTAAGCATAGCAGGAATAGCAAGGTAGGAATCACATACATGGCTCAATCAACTCCTACACATGCTAGTCGGTTTCATCTAGTTACTGTGGCAATGACAGGTCATCCAGAGGATAAGGGTTCAACTACCGTAGCACATAGCAGTTTGAATCGCATTGTCTTAATGCAGTAAACAAGAGCAGAAGCGAGAACATCGGTTTGTATCGGAATGATCAATGGGTTGCTTGCCTATTGTAGAGGTAGTAGGGTACTGCCCTTCAGGCGGATACTCGGGGTTATCCTCGAAGGCAGAACCTACCACGAAAGACACACCGAACATAATCAACACATGGCAATATGCAACAATATGATGCATGCTATGACATGGCAAAATGAAAGTGTCTTGGCCTAATGCAAGATAAAACAGAAGGGGATGAACTCATTTGAATCAAAGATTCAAATATTAGCTCATTAAACATGGCCTTATTAGTGCATTACCTTATTCTGCTTAAACAGCAAGGTAAACTTGTTTTGTCATGCATGAAACAATTACAGATGGATAGATTGAATTTTTCTGATCATTTTTCATATATAAATCTTTGCATTTGGAGCTATGGTTGATTTTCTATGATTTTTAGAAGTTTTGACTATTTTCTCGAATTTCCGATTAAAGAATAAATCCAGTAATTTAATTAATGCGTCAGCATGACATAGGTGTGACGTCAGCGGTCAACTGGGTCGGCCAGGTCAAACCTGACTGGTGGGCCCTCTCTGTCAGTGACACAACTAGTTAACAAAATTAGATTAACACTAATTAGATGTCAGTGGGGCCTGGGCCCACATGTCAGTGACTGAACTAATTAAATTTAGTTGAAACTAATCCTAAACTAATTAGCAGACCGGCCCCACCTGTCATAGACTCAGGGGGGTCTACATGGGCCCACACAGGGGTCAAACTGAGTCAAACTCGCCGGCGTTTAGCCGCCGGTGAGGCCAGACGCGGTGGAGGGCTGCGGGTTTCGTGCTCCGGTAACCAAAACGACGGTGGAGAGCATCTACGCATAGTTGGGAGCAGGACGCATCGAGTGGTGGCAGTGGGTGGAGCTAGGGTGGCCAGAAACGTCGCCGGCGACGACCTTGGCGGCCGCCGGAGTTTGGGTGAGGCCGAAACCAAGGCTACGGGGCACGGCGAGGCACGTGGAATGGTGCTACGGGCTCCTGCGGGTGCGGTGAGTGCGTTGGTCGCAATGGTGTGGCCAGTGGGTGGCCGGAGACACGTCGGCGATGAGCTCGGCGGCGGCGGGTGCTTGGTGAGCGTGGTACGGTGCACACGGTGCAGGAGGGGGTTAATGGAGAGGGGGGACGGAGCTGGGCTCACGGCGGTCACGTAGAGATGGACGGCACCGTCGAGGACGAGTTGATGCGGTGGCGACGACGAAGAGGATCTCCGGCGATGGCGGAGTCGGGCGAGGTTGTTGCAGAGGCTGCGGGGCAAGCGAGCGCTCGGGGCTCGGCTTGCTCGAAGGAGTGGAGAGTGGCGGAGCTTCCGGACAGGGTGGCTCGGCGCGGGGATGAGGGAGAGCGCGACTACGGCGGTGAGACGGCGACAGGTGCGTCGGCCATGGTGCGGGAGAGCGAGGGAGAGAGGCAGGGGGGCGCGTGAGGTGTCCGCGGGGTCGGGGTGGCAACGTGGAGCCTATCCAGCGTCCAGGCGCGTGACGCGGCAAGCTGTTGGCGCCGTGGTGAGCTCACGCCCGCCGGTGTCAGCTCTCTGCCTGCCTGGCGGAGACGAAGCAGCTAGCTGGCATGGGCCAGCACAGCGCTGGGCCGCCAGCTGGGCCGGCTGATGGGCTGCGGCCAGGTAAGTTCTCTCCCTCTCTTTTAATTTCTGTTTCTCTATTTTTATTTATTCTATAACTGTTGGGCTTTATTAAAAATACTAAAACGTTTCCAAAAATCCTGAAAATAATTGTGGGCTCTGTTTAGAATATTTCCAACAGCAAACATTTATTTCCAGAATTATTTGAGCATTTAAATTATTTTATAGCATTTAAATGCCCAAAATCAAATACTTATGATTTAATTCAATGACCTTCTATTGACCTAGAAAATTGTGCACCAATTTTGCCAGAGGTTCTAACCCAAGACAAAGAGAGTGAACTTTTTAGAAGGGCATTTCAGGTTCATTGAAAATAATTTTAGTAAACCCTAGTTGTTTCCAGGGGGTGCTGGGGGTTCTGTCTTCCCCATTTCAAATTTAAGAGGAATTTAAACACGATGCACACTCTAATGCTTGAACTAACTAGGGTGTGACAACTCACCCCCACTCAAAAGAATCTCGTCCCGAGATTTAGGATCCTCCGGGAAGAAGGTGGGGTACTCAAGTCGAAGACGATCCTCCCTTTCCCAAGTGGCTTCTTTCTCGGAATGGTGTGACCATTGAACCTTGAGAAACTTGATATTATGACGTCGAGTGGGACGCTCGGCTTGATCAAGGATACGAACGGGATATTCCCGACAGGAGAGGTTATCTTGTAGATCAAGCGTTTTGTGGTAAACTCCACGGATAGGATCCGTGAAGCAACGCCTGAGTTGTGAAACGTGGAAGACATCGTGAACTCTGGAAAGATGCGGAGGTAGTTCCAATTGGTAGGCAACTTCTCCTCGTTTGGCAAGAATGCGAAAGGGTCCAATGTAACGAGGAGCCAATTTGCCTTTGATACCGAAACGATGGGTTCCCTTTAACGGGGTAACCTGAAGGTAGGCCTTCTTGCTGACTTCATAAGTCATAGGCTTATGTTTACGATCATATTGACTCTTTTGACGATATTGGGCTGTTTTCAATTTCTCACGAATAACACGAACCTGCTCTTTTGCTTCCTGAATCATATCCGGGCCAAAGAGTTGTCTTTCCCCGGTTTCTGACCAGTTAAGAGGGTTCGACATTTTCGTCCATAGAGAACTTCGAAAGGAGCCTTGCCCAAGCTGGCTTGATAACTATTGTTATAAGCAAACTCCGCGAATGGGAGGCAATTCTCCCAACCCATTCCGAACGAGATGACAGAGGCTCAGAGCATATCTTCCAGAATTTGATTAACTCGTTCTACTTGACCACTTGATTGAGGATGGAAGGCGGTGCTAAAGGAGAGACGAGTTCCCATAGCATTTTGGAAAATTTCCCAAAATCGAGAGGTGAAGAGACTCCCACGGTCTGAGTTAATTTCCAATGGGACACCATGAAGAGACACTATTCGGGAGATGTATAAATCGGCTAGCTGGCTAGCGGTGATACTCTCATGAACAGGTAGAAAGTGGGATACTTTGGAAAGTCGGTCGATCACGACGAAGATGGCATTATTCCCTCTCTTGGTCCTGGGAAACCCAGTGATGAAATCCATACTGATTTTATCCCATTTCCATTCAGGAATAGCCAAAGGTTGAAGGGTGCCAGCAGGCCGTTGATGCTCTGCTTTAACACGACGACAAACGTCGCAATTAGCAATGTATTGAGCGATTTCTCTCTTCATCCTAGTCCACCAAAACCTCTGGTGTAGGTCTTGATACATTTTAGTACTACCAGGATGAATGGTGAGAGGGGATGCATGGGCTTCCTTAAGGATCAACTGGCGTAGATGTTGTCTCTTGGGAACCACCAAACGGTTCTCGAAGAAGACAGCACCCCGCTTATCCATGGAAAAACATTTAGCAACTCCGCTAGCAATGTTTTCCTTAATCCAGGATATGCCATTATCACGCTTCTGGGCAGCTATGATTTGATCCATAAGGGTAGGTTTCGCCACCAGGGTGGATAGGAATCCTCGAGGAACAATGTGAAGATTAAGCTTACGGAATTCCTCATGGAGAAGTGCTTGACTTTGTTGTAACATCAGGTTGTTACAATAGGATTTACGACTTAGTGCATCAGCCATGACATTGGCTTTGCCCGGGGTGTAAGTTATTCCTAAGTCATAATCCGAGATCAACTCGACCCAACGTCTTTGCCTGAGATTCAAATCTGGTTGGGTGAAGATATATTTCAAACTTTGGTGATCGGTGAAGATCTCGCAACGATTACCGAGGAGGTAATGTCGCCAAGTTTTAACTGCATGGACTACAGCTGCAAGCTCTAGATCATGTGTGGGATAATTTTCCTCATGTGGGTGTAATTGCCGTGAAGCATAGGCAATTACCTGACAATCTTGCATGAGTATGCAACCTAGTCCTTGTCGCGAGGCGTCAGAATAGATAATAAAGTCCTTGGAGAAATCTGGTGGTACCAGTACGGGAGCAGATGTCAGGCATCTTTTCAGTTCCTGAAAGCTGAACTCGCACTGTGGAGTCCACTCGAAATTTTTATCTTTCTTGAGGAGTTCAGTTAGAGGTTTAGCAACCTTGGAGAAATTCTCGACGAAGCGGCGGCAATAGCTCGCTAAGCCAAGGAAGCTCCGAACTTGCTTAACCGTCTCAGGTGGAGTCCAATCAAGGACGGCTTGAACTCGCTCGGGATTGACAGCAATACCCTTACCAGAGATTACATGGCCTAGATAGGTCACTTCTGGCAACCAAAATTCACACTTGGAGAATTTGGCATAAAGGCGATGCTCTCGAAGTTTCATCAATACCAGCCTTAGATGTTCGGCATGTTCCTCTTCATTCTTGGAGTAGATGAGTATGTCATCGAGGTATACTACGACGAATTTATCCAAGTACTCCATGAAGACCGAGTTCATTAACCGAGAGAAGGTAGCTGGGGCATTGCTTAAACCGAAGGACATAACGGTGTACTCGTATTGGCCATAACGAGTAACAAAGGCCATTTTGGGAATGTCCCCGTTTCTGATTTTGATTTGATGGTAGCCCAACCTCAAATCCATCTTGGAAAAGACTGAGGATCTAGCGAGCTGATCATACAGATCGTTGATCCTGGGAAGCGGATATTTGGTCTTGATGGTGACCAAATTGATAGGTCGGTAATCCACAACCATTCGATCCGTTCCATCCTTCTTCTTGACGAATAGGACGGGGCAAGCCCAAGGAGGGGAACTAGGACGGATGAAACCCTTTTTCAAGGACTCATCGAGTTGGTTCTTAAGCTCGGCTAGTTCTAAGGGTGCCATCTTGTAGGGTCTTCTAGAAATTGGAACGGTTCCTGGAACAAGGTCTATCACAAACTAGACATCCCTGTCAG
Source organism: Triticum urartu (assembly GCF_003073215.2). Classification (NCBI taxonomy): domain Eukaryota; kingdom Viridiplantae; phylum Streptophyta; class Magnoliopsida; order Poales; family Poaceae; genus Triticum; species Triticum urartu. The sequence continues at coordinate 119,635,549 of NC_053027.1, forward strand.
GTGGAACACCTGGCAGTTCTTCTGGAAAGACATCCAGAAAGTCTCGGACTACCGGAACATCCTCAAGGTCTGGAAGGGTGTTGGCATTTAGGGAGTAAAGCTGGCGCTTGGCCACTCGAGTTAAAACATTGACTGTCTTGCCCGATGGGTGAGTAAGTTGAACGGTTCTAGTGGCACAATCAATCTTAGCATAATGAGCTGACATCCAGTCCATACCCAAGATGATGTTTATGTCCGAGGACTTGAGAGCTATTAAGGATGCAAGGAAGACAAGTCTATCGACAAGAATTTCGTTCCCATGGCTTACTCTAGAAGTTTGCCATTTGGAACCCGGAGTTTGAATTACCATGGAAGTGGGCATGTCACAGAATGTCGTGTTATGCAATCGAGCATAGTTATCGGATATGAATGAATGAGATGCTCCAGTATCGAAAAGAACAGATGCCGGATGGCAGTTAACAAGGAGCGTACCAAGGACGACGTTAGGATCCCCATGAGCCTCCTCGGCTGAAACATAGTTGACATGGCCACGGGCAGTGGTGGCCGGCTTGGCGTAGAATGTCTTTCCCGCGGTCTTACCACGGCCAACGGACTTTCCTGTTTGATTGGGGTTGTTGTTCTGGGGACACTCTCGACTATAGTGACCCGGCTCTCCACACTTGAAGCACGTCACCACATTGGGGCGTGGAGCAGTATTAGCCGCGGGGCCACCATAGGGCTTGGGTGGTGCAAACTGCTGGTTGGGACGAGGCGCCTCAAAGTATGGCCTCGGGATGAACCTAGGTGGCAGCGCCGTGCTTGGGATCCACACCCGGCGCTTCTGAGATCTAGAGCCGGATGAAGAGCCAAAATCACGTGAGTGCTTGCGTGAAGAGTCATAATCAGTCTGGCCTGTCTCAGCACTGATGGCTTTATTGACCAACTTCTAAAAGGAGGTGCACTCGTGCAGACGAAGATCGCGGCGAAGCTCAGGGCTAAGTCCCTTGCGGAACCTTGCCTGCTTCTTAGCGTCAGTAGATACCTCTTCAGGGGCATAACGTGCCAGATTCCCAAATTCACGACTATAAGCATCCACAGTCAGTCTTCCTTGGGTGAAGTTGCAGAACTCCTCTCTCTTGCAATCCATGAGACCTTCCGGAATGTGATGCTCACGGAAAGCCTCACTGAATTCAGCCCAAGTAGTGATTTGGCCGACCGGGCGCATAGCTTCGAAGTTTTCCCACCAAAGGCTTGCAGGGCCTTCGAGGTGATAGGCAGCATAAGTAACCTTGTCGGCTTCGGCTACGTTGGCAGAACGTAGCTTGTGGGTGATGCTGCAAAGCCAGTCATCCGCGTCGAGGGGCTCTACAGAATGGTTAAACTTTGGTGGGTACAACTTGATAAAGTCATTGATTGACACCAAGTCATTTTGCTGATGGCGTGCAGTGTTCTGCTAAATCCGCTCTAGCAGGCGGTTAGTCTCACGCTTGTTTCTTTCCGCCTCCAGCATCACTTCGGCCAGAGAAGGCGGGTGAGGCAGATTTTCACCCCTAGCTGCACTGGCTTCCCCCTGCTCCGAGGCAGCAGGGTTGCTGCGGGTGTTGACCATCCTAGGGAAGAAACAAGACAACGGCTTAAATAAGGATGGCTCAAACTTAGCAAGGAAGTGCAGAATGTAATGGATAACACGGAATGCAGAGATGTTCATCCGTATGTCATGGTAATATAAGACTGCCATATATACACCAACGGTCATACACATCATACATAGTTTAGTACAAGCCCGGGCTACAGTACAGCTATGATGAAGGACGTTACATCTCATCGGAGGCATTCCAAGCTCCTATACATTATTTGTCTACACCTCCGGAATTGATTACACACAAAGTCGTATTCCACAAGTCACGCAGGACAGTGAAGATACAACTATTACAATACTAGTGGTACTACTACTAACTCAGAGAGCTCCGTAGTAGTCCTCATAGAAGTCACCTCCATAGCCTGGAAGTTCAACGTGATCATCCGGGAACAGACGGTCCTGAGGAGCCTGTGGACCATAGGGGCTAGGATGAGGTCTTGGACCAACAAACGGTGGCCTGCAGGGACCACAGGGTGGGGTGATGCCTCCCACATCACGCCAATCCACCATGTCTGGCAGAGCAGATCTCACAGGATACAGATCCCTTGTATCCATACATCCAGCTTGCACCGCAGGTGCAAACCGAGTCAATGTGGCCCAATGATCAGCACGGGTATTGAAAAGCTCCAGCCTCAAGGCCCGATTCTCTCGGTCCTTATCTTCGAGCATCTCGGCAGTGGTACGAGTTAATGAGTCCTCCTGAGTGGAGTCAGCATAGATAGCCTGAAGATACCCTTGCACTCCCGGAAGTGAAGCTGGCATGTAACGGAAGTCGGTGTTCCGAAGCAGGCCAGTCCGGACTCGCATGATGGTCATCATGGAATAGGCAGCATCCTGCACAGCCATCTCAACAGTAACCCCGAGTCCATAGGAACAGTGAAGGGGCTCGGTAGATCCAGGATAAGAGGGAAATATCCTGACGGTGCAGAAATATTGGATTTGATTAAAGTCTCGAAATTGCTCTTCGACGGTGTATTCGGGATACCAACGGTAACCCATCTCGATCATTACCGGGCACGTCGAGGCACCGGGTCAGGCGAACCACTTGGTTTTGAACACGGTTGGCCATCTGAAAGCACAACCACAATGCAAAGACATTAGAATTTCTAGGGAAAATTGGACAGCATAACAGCTGTAAATGCTCAGAAAAAGATTTGAGACATCCACAACAGTTCGCAATACCACTCAACAACATCATAACAAGGTTCTGATCCAATTAGCAACATACTAAAAATAGTAGAAACTGAACTAGGCTTGTAACAACAATCCTATAAGCTACTACGGATTAGTAACACGTGAACCTGATAGAAGAAGAGAGCCTAGTCCTTAACCCACGTTGAATGAGAAGAGAATGACTCAGATCAGAGGGCATAAGGTAAAGGAGTAAAAGAGACTTACGTTCCCTCCCACAATCAATTCCCCTACATATAACTAAAGCATTTCTAGACTCGGCATCGACCAGTTTGGCTCAACGAACCTATAGGCAGTCCGGCTCTGATGCCAACGCTATCAGGACCCCGATTCCAAGCCACATCGATCTAGCCGGTAACACCTCATATCACTTTGCGGCCTCACGCATGGTATCCCACGGGTGTCGCCTTACCATGGCCCGGGACCGTTTGCGCCTTTTGCCTCACGTATATGATAGTGTCGCTAGCATCCATATGACAGAGAACCCGGGCCGACATGGCTAGTCGTGAACCCAAAGCGGCACAGACCTATGGAGACATGCATACATGAATCACATCGAGCATGTCGGTCATCAGCGAGTGATTCCGGGCTGTAGCACTTGGCTAATAGGACTCCGGGGAACCCGGGCTGTAGCAGGCTAGGCAGGACTCCGGATATCACCGCGTGACATTTCCCCGAACGGACAGACATAGGAGCGAAGTGAAACACATGCCGGCCAGTCAAGTGTCCTGAGCAGTAGTGCTGGGCTAGCAGGACTCCGGTGAACCGGGCTATAGCGGACTACTATGGCTCGAGGAACACTAGACTACATTTCCCCATAAGAAAGGCTGCCAAGGATAAACACTACATTGTCAGATCCCACTCATACCAAGCATTTCAATCATACACACAATATGCCCGATATGAGTACATACAACATGGCATCACAACAAAACTCTACAACTCAAGTACTTTATTTAAAGGCTCCAGAGAGCCATACATAACATGTTCATACAGATAGGGGTCACATGACCCAACACTCATTTCATACAAACATACAAGCACAAGTGGAAGCAACTAGTCTGAGTACAGACACTAGAAAGAAAGAAGGCTTCTTGAAGCCTGTCTATCTACATAGGGCCCTCCATGGCCAGGATCACCACCTGGGTGGCTAGTCACTCGTCGACATCAATGTCTACGTAGAACCCATCAGAGGGGGCGGTGTTTTCGTCTAAAAACAGTAATTAAGCAAACATGAGTACAAAGGTACTCAGCAAGTCTTACATCAGAACCTAATATACATGCTCATTCTCAAGAAGGTGGTGGGGTTATTGCAGCAAGCCAGCTTTGACTCTTGGCTAAGCTATCCTACGAAACTTCACTAGTAAAATAGTTTTAGCACACGAGTCCACTACTCACCAACACAATACTCCACCGTGGATCCTCCCTCGTCATCCTACGAGAGGGCCATACTCGGTACTCACACTTATCTTGAGTCTTTTAGTAGTATCCATTAACTTGTCTATGAACTGTATAGGCAACCAAGTAGTCCTTTACCGCGGATGTGGCAATTCTAATAGTTGTATACCCTGCAGGGGTGTACTTCGTCACACATGTTTCCACCACTTAGCGTCTGCACACGACATGTGCTCGGCAGACTTCAGGCGAAAACCGACGTGGGTGTAGACCACGACCTGACTAACCTCACAAGTCTCTAATCCAGGTTTATCGCCTATTCAGGTTCCATCCGCAAGGAAATCCGGCCGGGGTGTCCTCAACGGCCCCAAATGATGTGTACAGGGTTCCCGAGACACCAAACGGGCGACTCGGTACACCGTGCCACGGTGTATCTACCGCATCATAGCCCACCCCTAGGGTCAGCGCTACGCACGGCCGCCAACACATAACCTACAAACACCAGAAACTAGTTGCAACTCCTGGACAGAGGACGAGATGGGTCAGTAAGTCGAGCGGGGTCATATTTCAGGGCCCAATGTGTGGTTGTAACTGAATCTTAAATCACGCATACAGATCTTAGTTCTTATGGACGGCCTCAATGAAACAGCCCACCATGTACTCCTACATGGCCTCTCATCGATACCTTTACCAAAACATGTTCAACACATCCCTCACATTACCGACATAAGCATTTCACTCTAGCCCATCACCCAGATGAACCAGACCTGACACAACTCTAAGCATAGCAGGAATAGCAAGGTAGGAATCACATACATGGCTCAATCAACTCCTACACATGCTAGTGGGTTTCATCTAGTTACTGTGGCAATGACCTGTCATCCAGAGGATAAGGGTTCAACTACCGTAGCACACAGCAGTTTGAATCGCATTGTCTTAATGTAGTAAACAAGAGCAGAAGCGAGAACATGGGTTTGTATTGGAATGATCAATGCGTTGCTTGCCTATTGTAGAGGTAGTAGGGTACTGCCCTTTAGACGGATACTCGGGGTTATCCTCAGAGGCAGAACCTACCACGAAAGACACACCGAACATAATCAACACATGGCAATATGCAATAATATGATGCATGCTATGACATGGCAAGATCAAAGTTTCTTGGCCCAATGCAACATAAAACAGAAGGGGATGAACTCATTTGAATCAAAGATTCAAATATTAGCTCATTAAACATGGCCTTATTAGTGCATTACCTTATTCTGCTTAAACAGCAAGGTAAACTTGTTTTGTCATGCATGAAACCATTACAGATGGATAGATTGAATTTTTCTGATCATTTTTCATATATAAATCTTTGCATTTGGAGCTATGGTTGATTTTCTATGATTTTTAGAAGTTTTGACTATTTTTTGGAATTTCCTATTAAAGAATAAATCCAGTAATTGAATTAATGCATCAGCATGACATAGGTGTGATGTCAGCGGTCAACTGGGTCGGCCAGGTCAAACCTGACTGGTGGGCCCTCTCTGTCAGTGACACAACTAGTTAACAGAATTAGATTAACACTAATTAGCTGTCAGTGGGGCCTGGGCCCACATGTCAGTGACTGAACTAATTAAATTTAGTTAAAACTAATCCTAAACTAATTGGCAGACTGGCCCCACCTATCATAGACTCAGGGGGGTCTACCTGGGCCCACACAGGGGTCAAACTGAGTCAAACTCGCCGGTGTTTAGCCGCCGGCGAGGCCAGACGCGGCGGAGGGCTGCGGGTTTCGTGCTCTGGCAACCAAAACGACGGCGGAGAGCATCTACGCATAGCTGGGAGCAAGCCGTATCGAGTGGTGGCAGTGGGTGGAGCTAGGGTGGCCGGAAACGTCGCCGACGACGACCTTGGCGGCCGCCGGAGTTCAGGCGAGGCCGAAACCGAGGCTACGGGGCACGGCGAGGCGCGTGGAATGGTGCTACGGCTCCTATGTTTTGGTACCTTACGTTCCGCTCTATCGGCTAAGGTAGCACTAGGAGAACTACTGTGATTGTGCCCCAGTTCTGCTGGGTTAAGCACCACAGTAGAGAAAGCTAAAACTGACTGTCATGATAAGGCGAGAGACTGGTCGCTGTTCGACGAGGTTTCGAGTCCCTAAAGACTTATGCCGCTTAGAGCGAGGAGTCGGTCCTGTCCGGCTTAAAGGCGTGTATCGCGCCCCGAATTCAGCCTCCGAATACCAGGGGCGTTCGAGTTTATATTCCTCGGCCGCGAGGACTTCAGTCCATCTGTCAGCTAGCAGATCTTGATTAGCTTGAAGCTGCTGCTACTTTTTCTTAAGGCTATTTGCCATGGCTATAAGCCTGCGCTTGAAGCACTCTTGTTTGATGGGATCCTCTAGCACGATGAATTCCTCATCGTCGAGGCTTGCCTCATCTTCGGAGGCGGGCATGTAATTATCATCCTTCGCCTCTCCATCTGTCTCTCTCTCTGGAGGGCTGGCCTTTCCATCCTCCTATCCTAGATCATGTTGGAGGGGATTTTTGCCATCTTCAGCACTATCCGGAGTGTTATTATCTCCTGTTCCGGTATCACCACTTTTGCTTTGGTGGGACTTAGAGCGGCGCCGCTGACGTTGGTGCTTGGGTTGCTTCTTGGAGGGGTCATCCTCCGCTGTCTCGTCGCCATTGCCTTCTTTGGGTGTGTCCACCATGTATATATCGTATTATGAGGTGGCTGTCTAGTGCCCTGTGGGCAGTGGTTCCTCTTCGTCTCCCGCATCGTCGTCCATACCGTCGATGTCTTCGGAGTCGAAGTCGAGCATGTCGGTTAAGTCGTCGATAGTGGCTACTAAGTGGGTGGTGGGTGGGCAGCGAATTTCTTCGTCATCCGCATCCCAATCCTGCCGGACATAGTTCGGCCAGGATCCTCCTGACAAGGGGCGTTCGGAATCCGTAGCCGGAGAAGGATCCGGCAGTCTGACAACACGGCTCTCATGCAGGGTAAGGTCGATGTTCGGCTCGATAGCCGCTGAGGGTAAGGCCTCCATGGCGGGGTCCATCCACCTGTCCATGGATGGCGCAACTGGCTCCGAATTGAGGGTCGGAGCGGCTGCCGGTGCGATCACTTGAACACTGTCTGATGGTAGAGCTAAATCGTACTGATCGTGACCGCGTGGCGCACAAGGCAGAGGCTCGAATCCATCGAAGATCAAGTCTTTGCGGATATCGGCCGTGTAGTTCAAGCTTCCAAACCTCACCTGGTGGCCAGGGGCGTAACTTTCGATCTGCTCTAGATGGCCAAGCGAGTTGGCGAGTAGTGCGAAGCCGCCGAATACAAAGATCTATCCGGGGAGAAAAGTCTCACCCTGGACTGCATCGCTATCGATGATCGAAGGAGCCATCAAGCCTGACGGCGATGACAGAGAGGAACTCACTCTCAATGAAAGCACCAATGTCGGTGTCAAAACCGGCGGATCTCGGGTAGGGGGTCCCGAACTGTGCGTCTAAGGCGGATGGTTACAGGAGGCAGAGAACACGATGTTTTACCCATGTTCGGGCCCTCTTGATGGAGGTAAAACCCTACGTCCTGCTTGATTTATTCTTGATGATATGAGTATTACAAGAGTTGATCTACCACGAGATCGAAGAGGCTAAACCCTAGAAGCTAGCCTATGGTATGATTGTATGTTGTCCTACGGACTAAAACCCTCCGGTTTATATAGACACCGGAAAGGGCTAGGGTTACACAAGGTCGGTTACAAAGGAGGAGATATACATGTCCGCATTGCCTAGCTTGCCTTCCACGCCAACTAGAGTCCCATCCGGACACGAGACGAAGGTCTTCAATCTTGTATCTTCATAGTCCAACAGTCCGGCCATAGGATATAGTCCGGCTGTCCGGAGACCCCATAATCCAGGATTCCCTCACTCTAGCTCACATCTAGGACCCACTGAAAGGGCCTCTGTATTTCACAAAAAAAAATTTACTGCCTCTGATAGCTCGGACCCACCAGCTATATCTTCGCACGCAAGGAAGTGCCTCCTTATTACGAACAAAAAATGAATACTCCCCCTGCTAGCTAGGACCCAGTATAGTGGCAGGCTGACTTGTGGGCCTACTATGTTGACGGGGATGGAGGGCTTTGTCAACTTAGTGAATATGCACGATTCTAGCTCCAGTGATCGTACGATGTCCATCCAACGGCCATAGTGCTTCTTCAACCTCTAGTCTTCTTGCCCCAGCCGCCCAAACCAGCGCCGGTCGTGCCTCATGCTCCTGGCTCCCGTGGCCAGCTACGATGCGGCGGAGGCCTCACTGCCACCTACTACTCCCACCGCTGGCCAGGCCATCCCTCTAGTCACCCACACCCCCTGTTATTCTGCAGCGACGGCAGCCTCACACCACAGCAAACCAGTGAACTCTCATACTCCTCTACGTGTGGGCATCCACTGCCGCATCTTCCCCGGCTCCGTGTCGTCCCCTTCCTAGGCCTCGCCGTCGTCCACCGCCCTGGTGCTCTCGGCGCGCCGTGGTCAACGTGGTCAAGGAACGGCTTCCATCGGGCGTGGACTGTACGTGGGGAGGCTGACAGCTGGGTCCACAGCCGCAGCAAGGAAGTGCCTCCTTATTACGCAGAAAATAATGATTCCTCCACCTGACAGCATGGACCCACCAGACGGGCAACCGTATTTCATGAAAAAAAAGTTTCCCCTGACTGTTGGGACCTACCAGCGACATCTTCGCATGAAAGGAAGTGCGTTCGGGCAGAAAAATGATTTGCCCCCTAACTACTAGTGTCGGTGTTAAAACCGGCGGATCTCGGGTAGGGGGTCCCGAACTGTGCGTCTAAGGCGGATGGTAACAGGAGACAAGGAAAATGATGTTTTACCCAGGTTCGGGCCCTCTTGATGGATGTAAAACCCTATGTCTTGCTTGATTTATTCTTGATGATATGAGTATTACAAGAGTTGATCTACCATGAGATCGAAGAGGCTAAACCCTAGAAGCTAGCCTATGGTATGATTGTATGTTGTCCTACGGACTAAAACCCTCCGGTTATATAGACACCAGAGGGGGCTAGGGTTACACAAGGTCGGTTACAAAGGAGGAGATATACATATCCGTATTGCCAAGCTTGCCTTCCACACCAAGTAGAGTCTCATCTGGACATGAGACGAAGTCTTCAATCTTGTATCTTCATAGTCCAACAGTCCGGCCAAAGGATATAGTCCGGCTGTCCGGAGACCCCCTAATCCAGGACTCCCTCAGTAGCCCCTGAACTAGGCTTCAATGACGATGAGTCTGGCGCGCAGTGTTGTCCTCGGCATTGCAAGGCGGGTTCCTCCTCCGAATACACCATGGAAGAATTTGAATACAAGGATAGTGTCCGACCCTGCAAAATAAGTTCCACATACCACCGTAGAGAGAATAATATTTCCACAAATCTTAATATCCTGACATGTTTTGGCAACATGACATCATGCCATGGCTCGGTGATTAGTCGAACCGTTTTTCTTCAACCAGCTCCACACATAACGCGAGGCGGTTTCTTGAGACTTCTTGTCAAAGCAGAGATCGTGTTCCCCTAATTACGGGATTCTCATCAATACGGTCGTCGGTAACCCAACCGTGTCTAGGACTCCTAGATTATAGGCAAGTCCCAAATGGCCACGGAGAGGACGCTTGATATTCACCCTCTTTATAAAGGGACAAGGCTTTTACTTTTTTCCCTCCCGTGCTCAATCGAATCCTTCCCCCGCCTCGAGTTCTAACACCCAAAGCCCAGGTCAGGTGCTTCGGACCTTCAATCATGTCCAGATCTAGCCTTCAAGGCCGGTGGATGCCCTCCTCCATTACGAAAGAGGATATCAAGAAGTTGAGGGAGGCCAGATACCTGACCGCCGAGGTTTCGCATCGGCTGCCTGCCCGAGGGCAGGTCGTCCCTACTCTTGAACCCAACGAAGACGTCGTGTTCATCTACCACTTCCTCTGAGTACTAGGCCTCCCTCTGGATCCCTTCGTAAGGGGTTTGATGTACTATTACGGGCTTGATTTCCATGATCTAGCCCCGGATTCCTTTCTCCACATCTCGGCATTTATTGTCGTATGTGAGGCCTTCCTCCGCATTACCCCTCACTTCGGCTTGTGGCTCAAGACCTTTGACGTGAAGCCGAAGACGTTCGAAGGGCAGTATGCAGCGTGCAGAGCCGTATTAATAAGCAAGATAGCAGGAGCTCTGTGGCCAAAAGGTTCCTTTCCAGAGGTTTCCAGATTATGGCAACGGGAGTGGTTCTACATCACCGCTCCCAGGAGTGACAAGTGGGTGGCTTCCCCCGCCTTTCGCTCAGGCCCTCCACCACAACTGATGTCATGGATCAGTAGGGGGCTGAGCTGGGGTCCAGCCAAGGATGTGCCCATATTGCAGAGCCGCATCTGAGATCTCTTCGAGGGAGATTTTAGTTTGATTATGGTAATGCAAGTCATGCTGGTTCGACAAATCCAGCCATGCAAACGCCGACCCCACCGCATGTGGGAGTTCAACCCAGAAGGACCGTGCACTATTCAGAATTTCCTCGGCCTGACGCATGAGGAGATGTATAAATCCTTCTTCGGACCCCAAATAGAGTGTCCGGACACTACCGAGGACGTGGGCCTGAGTAGCAACCGTACCGCCGACCAAGTAAGTAATCCTCTAGCCGAACACACCGTCTTTTATTTATCATTACGTCATTCTGAGGAATTGCTCTTTGACCAGGACTGGCTAACAAAGGCGAAGATGATTCGGTGTTCGGCCCCCTTCCTGACGGTTTGGAGAATCCAATATTGGAAAAGATGCTCGAGCTAGCACCTTGCCCGGAGCCATCAAAGGAAGATAAAGGGGGAATAAAGAGGGTGAAATCGGGCCTTCACCACTACCTATTCCGACCGAGGGAACGGGCGCCTCCATAAGGGAGGATAACCAAGGAGAGGAATCTGACATTCTCCCACCCCGGGGAAGGAAGAGGACTACCTCTGAAGATCCGGAAACCAAGGTTTCCAAATGGGAGAAGAAGTCTCCGCCAAAGGGTCCTGCCTTGGAGGGTGCTCTTGCCGCACAAAGTCCGCGCGGGGATCTGCCCTCTAACGAGCTGTAAGTAATCAAAAAGTACTTTAATAGTGAAGATATACTACCTTACCTCTGAGGAAAATAACCAAAGAATTTATCTTGCAGTTCGGATCTTAGCCCTTCTCAGCAGAGCTCGTCTTCGGGGGATCTTCTTCCGGAAATGATGGAGAGCGAAACGCCTCCCCCGGACTCCCCCGCTCAAGAAGCGGGCGACCTTGAAGTGTTGTCGTGGAGGGCCTCTCCGGATCCGGTGAGGCCAGAAGATAATCCTATAGTCACCCGAAGTCCCCAACGTCCGACTCTTGAAGAGAGCAAACAAAAGAGTCTGGCACTGTCTGGTATGCGGTCGGACGTACTGAGGGAGCTGTTGGAGTGAGCAGCCATCTCAGAAGAACACCGTATGTTGATGGGTACAGTGATGGAAAGAATGTCGTCCGCCGAAAGCGGATTGCATGAAGCCTTTATGAGTCTACTGACGGGCTTTGAGGTACGTGAAATGATATACTTTTTGATAGTACCACACATTTTTAGGTGTGCCTTGTGTAGATAGTAGCCCCTGAGACTCTGATTGTCATCGAGAACGGCGACGAACAGAGGATCGTAGTCCCAGGTAATAACCAAACCGCCTTTATGTGCAGGTGGTGAAAGCTCTGGTGGCTAGCCGGACTAATGATTTTGCCGAACTTAAGCGGCAACTGGATGCGGCGGATGCCGACATCGAGCTTGTTAACAAGCGGCTTGACGAGGCACGGGGTAAGTAATGTTTTCCGGTGAATGTCACATAGTAAGAGCAGCGTGATGCCAGTATCTTTAATATGTTGTGACTGCAGATGGAGCTGCCACCGTGTAGACCCTTCGGGTGAAACTTGCCCGAGCCAAAGAACAAGCAAGGAGTAGTAATGTGGCTGCTTTGAAGGCAGCCGAAGAGTTAAGAGCCGAGAAGGCCGCGCATTGAGAGAGCAAGAAGAAGATAGCCAAGATGGCTGTAAAGTTAAAATACACTGCCAACCGTTGCCAGTTCCTTGAAGAAGAAAACCGAGTGAAGGCGCCGGACCTTGAAAAGGCCACAATGGCGACCAAAGACACCCGCTCTGCTATGAGAGCGAAGAAGGAGGAGCTGCGTGAAGCCGGTGATATTGCGGCTGGGAAGCCCTTTATGCTGCGGAGGAAGTTCGGAGATCCGCGGTATGCCCCTCTGGATCGGCTGTGGATTTCGGCAGACGCATATATGGACTTGGCGGCGAGCGCTATCGATGCGGCCGAATACTTCCGAGATCAAACAGATCGTGAAGTGGACAAGCTGTTTTGGTCGCAGTTTAACGTTCCAGAGTGTACGCTTCCATTGACTGATCAGCTAGCCGAATGGGCCAAACTCAATAGGTTGTCCGGACTCGCGATGAGGTCCATCGTAGATCATCTGTGGCCGGAAAAACCGAAGCCGAACAGCTATTTCAGCTTAGTGTAGCAGTTCCTTGGAGCAGTGTCGCGCATCAATGCGGTGAAGAGGTCGGCATGTATAGAAGGTTCGCGGATGGCCCTTGCCCGTGTCAAAGCATACTGGGCAGAGATGGATGCTACCACTGTTGCGGCGCAGGGTTCGGCCATAGGCCAAGTGGCTGCCGAGCACTATTTTGAAGAAGTTCTCGAGGGTGCTCGTTTGATAGAGGCCCAGTGCTCAAAGAATATTATGTTTGAGTGACATGTATTCCCATTGTAAACACAATGTTTTTATGAAATTTATTAAGGTTGTATTTATACTTTTACCTGGAAGTCATATGATGCCTCCTATGCGGCCGTTTATGTATATATGTATATAACCTGAAAGATTGCAGTCACCGGCTTCAACCCCCATGCATATAATGCGGAGGTGTTCGCAGAAGATGCGTGTTCACACTTAACCCAACGTCTTGGTCCTATTAAGGAGGTGATAGCGCAGCGAACGAGGCAACCGTACTATAATGCTTTAACACTTTCACTTAGCCATAGGAGTTTGACGGTGGGGCTACTGTATAGCCCCTGGTGGCTCCGCACTCTCCTGAATTTGGGGTGCGTACATGCCTAACCGGGAAACGGCCCTTCGTTAAGGCGGAGGAATTCTAACATTCCGATAGGTCATCGAGTGGTTGACCAGTCTCATGCTATATCATGACAGTCAGTTTTCGGCTTTCTCTACTGAGGTGCTCGTCCGGATGACCCACGGCACAATTGCAGTAGTTCTCCTGGTGCCGCCTTAGCCAATAGAGCGGAACGTAAGGTAGTAAAACATAGGAGCCGGGCAAACCCAACATTTGACCAAAGACATGATTCGGAGCTGATGCATATAAGGCCAAACTCGCGACGCCGAACACTCCCTAAGGTATTCGGTCTTTATGGTATAAACCGGGCCTAAACAGTGCCCTTTGTAAGAAGCCCCTGGTGTCCACGTACGTGCATTATTCTGACGTGGCCACATGCCAAGACGCCAGCATCCTTCTCTATAGTACTGAGAATCCGAGGGATGTGTTTCAACAAGAGACAGTAAAAAAGGTTTACGCAGGGTCTTAATCTAAAAAGAATCCTTGGAACGGGTCCCTGCTGCACGTCTGTGCCTATGTCTCCGTTGTGCCGTATCCTGGATGGGTGTAGCACGATGGTCATCTGTAAAAGAGAGGAACTTAGGTGAAAAGTTTTCGTGCAAAAAGGTAGGTTTAAGGAAACCATGTATAATTCAAGATGAGTAAAAATTGCCACTTGTCTGCGCGCATTGAGCCCCTTGTATTTGTAATAGGGGGGTGGCCATCAAACCTGTATGAATTACATATAGCTGCATCAGACTCGTCTAACCGTGTCCGTAGTCTTAACGACCTATCGAATGCTTTAGTTGGTGAGGCCGTTTTAGTGTGAGGCTTCCGAGGCAGCCGCACTCTCTTCGGCGCGTAGGGATCGCTCAATATTTCCATGTACTGTAATGATGCCACGTGGACCGGGCATCTTAAGCGTGAGTGAAGCGTAATGCGGTATTGCATTAAAGCGAGCGAAAGCTTCGCGTCCAAGTAGTGCTTGGTAGCCACTTTGGAACGGAGCAATGTGGAAGGTTAAATTTTCGCTACGGAGGTTATCGGGAAAGCCGAATATAACCTCCAATAGCAGGGAGCCCGTGTAATGAGCCCTTGGGCCTGGTGTTACTCCTTTAAAGGTAGTATTGCTGTGGCAAATTTTCGTTGGGTCTATCCCCATTTGGCGGTTCTGTCCTGATATATCACGTTTAGACTGCTGCCACCATCTATCAGGACTCGTATGAAGTGGTATCCGTCAATTATTGGGTCCAATACCAAGGCAGCCCATCCTGCACACCGGATACTTGCTGAGTAATCCCGATGGTCGAAAGTGATCGGTTGACACGACCAGTGGCAGGACTCCGCAGTGATAGGCCCTTGGGCATATTTCTCTGGGAGTGCCGCTTTGTTTCTCCCCTTGATCACCTGTAACACGTTTACTGTTTTAACTTCTGGTGGAAATTTCTTTTGTTCCCTAGTATCTTGCTTGAGAGGCTCATCCTCGTCTTCGCTTGGTGTATCCTCCCCCTTGTGTATGGCGTTGAGCTTGCCGGACTGCTTGAAGCCCAACATTCTCTATGGGTATGATTAGCGGGTTTACCAGGGGTGCTATGGATCTGACATATTTGGTCCAGAATTTTGTTTAGGCTGGATAGTTCATCTCTGGCGCCTTTAGAGGGCGGCTTTTGCTGACCTGGCCGAGAGCTTCTGAATCCGGCGTTTAGTGTCGTGCTCTTCGAGTTGTCTTCTTTATTTCGGTGCTTATTATTTTTGCTGCCTCGTGATTTCCCGTTTCCATCTCTAACTTCGGATGTACTTGGGTTGCTGGTGCTGCATCAGGCTAGCCAGCTGTCCTCACCCATGCAAAAGCGGGTCATGAGGCTTGTTAATGCTGCCATTGTTCTCGGATTTTCTTGGCCGAGGTGTCTAGCAAGCCATTCGTCGCAGACGCTATGCTTAAAAGCTGCCAAGGCTTCAGCGTCCGGACAGTCGACTATTTGGTTCTTTTTAGTAAGAAACCTGTTCCAAAGCTTTCAGGCTGACTCTCCGTGCTGTTGAGTTATATGACTCAAATCGTCCGCATCCGGAGGTCGGACATAAGTCCCTTGAAATTTTTCCCGAAAAGCGTCTTCGAGCTCTTCCCAGCTTCCAATGGAGCTTTCGGAGAGGCTTTTAAGCCAGTGCCGAGCCGGCCCTTTGAGTTTGAGGTTTAAATACTTAATGGCGTGGAGATCATCTCCACAAGCCATATGGATATGGAGGATATGGTCCTCAATCCAGACCCCAGGGTCTGTTGTTCCATCTTATGCCTCTATGTTTACGGATTTGAATCCCTCTGGAAATTCATGGTCCAGCACCTCGTCGGTGAAACATAGGGTCTGTGCAACATCCCTGTATCTGGGTGTACTGTGGTGTTCGGATGTTTGTTGTGTTGCATCGTATGCTGGAGCGCGCTTGCGTGGTCCATAGATGGATCTGGCTGCGCCGTCCTTTTGATGTGAGCCCTCTCATGGATCGCGTATTGCCTTATGTGCGGCGTTGTTTGCCGCTCTATGTTGGCCGTGAGGTCGTCTATCCGGCCAGATGGCCATTTTAATATTTGGTTGCAGGGGATCTAAGGCCTCCTCATCGAATTCAGGTAGCAACTTCCGCTTCGGGTAGCTCTTGGTGGGGTGATTACCGCCGTACTTCGCTGTTGTGTTGAGTACTTTACTCCATCTGATTCTGAGTGTGTCTTGCGCAGCCTTGAGCCTTTGCTTCTGCTTTTTTAGAATCCTCGCGGTGGCAACGAGCCTTTGATGGGTATTCTGTTGCTTCGGGTGTCTGTCCGGTGTGATGTCGTCCGACTATTGTCTATTCACCCTACTCTAACACTGGGTCTATATGATTGTTGTTTCTGCCGAGGTGGGATTTGGGGCGGCGCTTACATCGCTGCTTTGACTGCTTCTCGAGGGGACAACCCTTCGTTGCGTCCTTCCGTTCCTCGTCGTCGTTTTCTTTTGCTGTGTCCACCATGTATAAGTCATGTGGTGAAGTGGGCGTCCAGTGCTCTGTGGGCAGTGGTTCCTGTTCGTCTCCTGCATCGTCGTCCATATTGTCGATGTCTTCGGAGTCAGAGTCGAGCATGTCGGTTAAGTCATCGACAGTGCCTACTAAGTGGGTGGTGGGTGGGTGGCGAATTTCTTCATCATCCGCATCCGAATCATGCCGGACATAGTTCGGCCAGGACTCTCCTGACAAGGAGAGAGACTTTAATGAATTCAGTATGTCGCCGAAGGGCGAGTGCTGAAAGATATCCGCGGAGGTAAACTCCATGATCGGCGCCCAACCGGATTCGATAGGAACGGGCGCAGGCGGTTCGGAATCCGTGGCCGGAGAAGTATCCGGCGGTTTAACAACACGGCTCTCGTGAAGGGTAAGGTCGATATTCGGCTCGATCGCCGCTGAGGATACGGCCTCCGTGACGGGGTCTATCCACCTGTCCATGGGTGGTGCAACTGGCTCCGAATTGAGGCTCAGAGCGGCTGCCGGTGTGATCTCCTGAATACGGTCCGATGGTAGAGCTAAATCGTACTCATCGCTACTGCGTGGCGCACAAGGCAGGGGCTCGAATCCTTCAAAGATCAAGTCTCCGCGGATATCGGCCGTGTAATTTAGACTTCCAAACCTGACCTGATGGCTAGGGGCGTAGCTTTCGATCTGCTCCAGATGGCCAAGCTAGTTGGCCCGCAGTGCGAAGCCGCCGAACAAAAAGATCTGTCTGGGGAGAAAAGTCTCACCCTAGACTACATCGCTCTCGATGATCGTAGGAGCCATCAAGCCTAACGGCGACGACCCAGAGGAACTCTCAATGAAAGAACCAAAGTCGGTGTCAAAATCGGCGGATCTCAGGTAGGGGGTCCCGAACTGTGTGTCTAAGGCGGATGGTAACAGGAGGCAGGGAACACGATGCTTTACCCAGGTTCGGGCCCTCTTGATGGAGGTAAAACCCTACGTCCTTCTTGATTTATTCTTAATGATATGAGTATTACAAGAGTTGATCTACCACGAGATCGAAGAGGCTAAACCCTAGAAGCTAGCTTATGGTATGATTGTATGTTGTCCTACAGACTAAAACCCTCCGGTTTATATAGACGCCGGAGGAGGCTAGGGTTACACAAGGTCGGTTACAAAGGAGGAGATATACACATCCGTATTGCCTAGCTTTCCTTCCACGCCAAGTAGAGTCCCATCCGGACACGAGACGTTTTCTTCAATCTTGTATCTTCATAGTCCAACAGTCCGGCCAAAGGATATAGTCCGGCTGTCCGGAGACCCCCTAATTATCCAGGACTCCCTCAACTAGGACCCACCAGCTACAGTCGGGACCCACCTGGTCGAAGCGTACGTAGCATTGTCATTCTGGTCGCGAACGTGTCGTAGTAGAGGCGCGCACGTGTCGTAGTAGAGTCACGCACGTGTCATAGTAGACGCACGCACGTAGCATGTACACGTACATACAGTGGCCAGTGTGCAAGAAAGAAAATATGGCCATGTATGTACATACGGGCGGGGTCTCGAACGCCTACTCGCGCATACGTACGGCCAGGGCTCGTGTACATGGCTGGGTCGGAATGGAGAAACAGCGTCGTCGTCGCCAGCAAAAAAACAGTGTCATGCGTGGGAGCCAACCGGCTTGGACAGAACAGCCGATGGAAATGAGGCCTGGCATACCGCTGAAATGAGGATTCAGCCTTGTGTTCAACCGGCCATGTTCGAAACGGGGTTCAGACCCAATTTCTGGCCTTCAAGACTGCCCCTGGGTAAGAAAAAAATCCTCTTTCCTCCGTGTTCTTCAAACTGTATCTTTATACTGACAGTCTTATAATATTTCTCTTAGTGGTCAAGCAAAGTCCAAAATGGCAAAGGCAACTAAGCCGGTGGAAGACCCGCCAGTTCCTGTCCCTGAACCGGCCATGCCATCTTCTCCTCCGTTAACTGATACTCCAGAAGACCCGCCTGTCAATGCAGAAGCAAATCCTCCTGAGCCGTCGGTTGACGATACCACCGTTAACCCTTCTGCCACTGGTCCATCTAGCTCGGCTAACCCGCCATCATCGTCTGCTCAAGACGTTCTGATCACTGGGAGCCACTTCGTTGAGCCGGGGAATCCCACCGTGTTGGCTCTTCATACTGCGAAACAAGAGGCTCTGGAGAGACAAAAAGTGTGTTTTGATATTTCACATTATGACCATCTGAATGCCAATGATATATTATTCGGCTATCTTAGCCATGTGCACTCCAGCCGTGACTCGGAGATTGAAATGGTCAAGCAGTTGCAGCTGAAGTACGAGGTACATTCTTCCAACTTATATTCTGCCAGCCCCCAAGTCTTCAGATTATGAGAAAACTGGAATGATCTGTAGATTTTATGATATAGGCTTAAACTTTACCTTTAGATTCTGGAGTTCAATAAAATAGAACAAAGCTTCACCTGTAGTCCCCAAGGGCCGGATCATTTGACCGTAAATGAGCCGGTTCTTTGAATTTTCATAACCGTCTCGTACCGAACTCAACAAATACTGTAGTCCGGCTTACCCTTGAGATACTTGCCGAATATCATACATTAGCCCCCAAGTGCCAAGTGTTCTTACTTTGTAAAGTACTTGGGACTTGAAGTATAGTAGATTCATAAAAATTTGTTTTGGCATACATTAGTCCCCAATTCAAAGGCACTTGAGACTTAAATCTTGAACTTTGAGCTTTGATACACCTGTATATGTCTTGAAGAACGCCCTATCTGAATTGGGTTCGCAATTGACTGACGCCAAGACCCGGCTGGTGGATCAGGAGGCAGAAATCAAGGCTGCCGACTCCAAGCTTCAATTATGTCTTGGTGAGACAGAAAAATTGAAAAACATCTTCACTGCCAAGAAGAAAACCTGGGCTGAAGGGAAAACACCGCTGACACAACACGCCGAAAAGGCGGAAGCAGCTCTTGAGGAGGTTACTACAGAGCTGACTAGTTTAAAGAACCGGGTATCTCAAATGGTGTCCGCCATCTTTGGTAAGCCATTTGTACTGACCGTTTGTACCTTATGCTGACCCGGAATATAAACCGCTGGCTGATCCTTTGTTTATAAAACATGTGCAGGCCCATGAAGCAAGAAGTTGAGCCAACACGATGTGATTAAACTGAAGGCGGTGTATACCTTAGTAGAGCAATTGTACATTGGCGCAGAACGGGCACTTGCCGCTATTTATCCTGCCAACCAAGGACCCAACCGGCTTAGTGATGTCTTAAAAAAGCTGTCAATCTTACCTGCCAGATTCCAAGAAGTTAAGCGATCATGTGCCAGAGCCGGAGCTTTGACTGCCCTGAGACGCTCCAAGGCTTGGGTGCTAGATCTAGACCCGGTGGATGTAGCTAGAGGATACCCCACGGTAAAGGATGACAGGTCTCCGTTTGAATAGGACGACTTCGTTGCTTGCGTGAGGGAGGTGAGACCTCAGGCCACCATTCTCGGAGACGAAACAAACATCGATAAATACCAGCCGGGTTTTGATTTGGACAATAAGAAGATGGCGTGTCACGACCGGTTTTCTGGACATAAATTTCCAGAAAAGACCGTCGTGCTCATCAGCCCCAGGATTACTGTTAGCTGATGAGGCTCAAACTGGATACAGAAATTCCAAGAAAAAGTACAAAATGTGTAGTACAAGACCATTGTGGCCTATGAGTACATCAAATGGTTTTCTAGTGGTTGATGGCGGAAGCGGTTTGTGAGACATCAGTGTCTATGGGACTCCATTTCCCACGGGAACAGCTGACCAGGTTAACTCCTATCTTCGCGAGGCTGCTATCACCGTTGCTTAGTTTCCGGGGCTGTCACCGCAACGCTCCTCTCCATGCAGAAATCTGGCCAAGACAATAGCCAGGGACAAGCCAGTGAGTACTTTGAATGTACTCGCAAACATTAAGAACACAGGTATAATATAATTGATAATCATGCGCGAAAAAAAAATTTAT